>NW_026683735.1:0-25000 GCF_030247195.1 Topomyia yanbarensis | reverse complement strand
GAGCGACTGAGAGAGAATGCGATTCGTAAATGAGACAGGTAGATTTTTCAAAGTATTCATTTGCATTGAAGCAAATAGTGTGTAGTGTCTAGGCTATTTCAAGCTCTACAATGTGAGGCTAAAAAATTAGAAGTGAGTTTGTTTTTGCGGTTTTTAACTAAAAACAAAACAAAACATTTTTATTATTTTCTATATGAGAACCTCACCTCACTGTGCCACGAGGAGTAATAAGATAAAGGAGTCCACCGTTAGAGTTAGGCAATAAAATTGATTAAAATATCTAAAGATAATTTTTGATCGGCAACTAAAAGTGGTGTTTGATTTTCGATTAATGCATACAACTAATCACATCATTCACGTAAAAGTTCACTATAAAATAAATCATTGCCTTACCATTCGAGTGCCTGAATGCAACAAAATTTCAGATTTGTCTAAGTCTATAGATAGATATTGCTCCAGGAAACCCCCCTCTTTCTTGGTTCCTTAAGCTCAGGGACATCCCACCCATCTTAACAATTAGACCACGAACATCTCCTTGGTGGAAGGAATACGTATGCCAAATTTCATCCAAACTAGACTCTTCCTTAAGGTGCAGTTAGCAGACATACAAACATATGCATTGATTTTTATATCTTTTAAATGCGCAATATTATTTAAAATAATTGCAAAAAAGCATCTCAAAATTATCGTAGTAGCGTATTAAAGCTGTGAGACAACTTTCGCTTAATTTGGGAAAAAATTGATTTGCGCATATATGTAGTGTTAACGAGCCCTTATGCATCTCATTAGTAGGGATGTCTCACTATTTCATTGATAACTCATCCAACTGTCCCTGGATTGCGCTTAAATAAGTTTCAATATCTTTACTTCGGTCCTAACAAGTAATCCAATGAAAAATCTGATCTGGAAAATGTAAAATACTCGTGTTTTAGCGAAGTGAAAAGTCTAGTACAACGCGCCCTTATACATCCTACCATTTAATTTGATGCGTTGAACAGAGATAGCAGGTACTGCTCAATGTGTTCAAATGGGTGGGATGAATGGAGATACTAAGATGAATTAGGGCACGGTTACCCTATACCTGGCATACTTCATTAATCTTGTGATGCTCTGAGAAAATGTATGTGTATGCACTTTTTATTGCCGTATATCGTCATTAACTCATTTTGTCGAACTGACATTTTGTAAAAGTGTTACAACTTAATTTAAAAAAAAACTACTTTAACTATTTTCGATGACCTATACTGCCCATAACAGCATAAGAGTCCCATGTTGAAAAACAGCAAGCCGAGAAAAACGCTGTTCAAGATTGTCCCATCCATTGAGCCAAATGGATGGGACAACCATGTTTTGGTATTTTTTTTTGATATTTTCTGAACAAACCCGGTAATCTTATTTGAGCAGTGTGATTCAGTGGTGATACAGAATACAATCCAACGGATAACTAATTTTCGACAAAAATCCACATGGGACTCTTATGCGTTTACGGGCAGCATAATCGTGAGAATGTGTCACCTATTTCAACAGAGCCGAGATCATTCATAAGCAACCGAGGTGTGTTAATATAAAATGTAGCTCGTCTGACGTGTGCGATCGTGATGACTTTATGACAGTTTGTTGGACTCGACTCCTGACACTCGGTACATAAATATTTGTTCAGGCGGGAAGTGATAATTGACAAGAAAGTGGAAAATTGCAACCATGTGTACCCCTCAATTAACTTCATTTAGCCTAAAGAGGCGCGCACATACACTAAACACACATACACACATTGTATGTCTAATCTTAACTGTTGCATTCAACACGGGGAGGGCCTTCGCACAGATGACGCAAGCGGAAGAAAATATACCGACGACTTTTCACTTCCGTTCGAAGTTGCCTTACTTTTTCGAAATGCGTTCGCCGGTTATGGTGGGTTGTTTGTCGACTATTTTGAAAAAATTGGTCTTGATGTTAAAGTATGTTTATCTATTATTTTGTAGAAGTAGATTAATTGTAGCAATGTAAACGTACTGTAACATGTAGCTAACTTCTCGCTTGTTGATATTAATTTGTGCCGTCAGGTGGCAACGGTGGTGGCGGTGGTAATAATCCGGGCTATGTAAATGACATCCAGTCGCACCTGCATCATCCTTCGTCTCAGCAGAAGCAGAATATCTTCGCCTCCTCTGGTAGCGGAGGAGGAGGAGGAGGAGGCGGTGGAGGTGGTGGTGGGGGCGGAAGTAGAGAACGAAATGACCGTCCCAATAGTGGCCATCATTATCAACAACAGCAACAAATACAGCAGAACCGAACTCGGCGCAGCACCCAACGAAGGGTTACCCACAATGAGAAGCGATACCATTCAGGTTAGCGTCTGTTTCGAATGCAAAAAATAACAAAAATCATATAGGAGAACATGGGATAAAAAGCTCGACAAGATAAAACAGACAGAGTCAGATTTAAAAAAATTCAAACAAATTTAGAAAAGGTTTCTAAAGGATGCGTCTTGAAGGACCTTTGTGTATACCTGTGGCAATTGTTTCCAGAAATTGCAGAATTTATACATGACTCTAATCTGTCTTACTCGCCTAGCTTATCTCCGCGGATTCATACTTTGCATGTTCATCTCTTGCATTTGGCATTTAGTACATTTAACTCACTCGTGTTTTTGAGAGCGCTGTGCCAGCAATTTAAATTATGCTAGCTACAGCTGTCATCTTAAGTTTAATTTTTATTCTTACTTTTTGGAGTTAGATATTATTTAGTTTAGATGCTTTTCTAACTGTGCCGCTTATCCGTGTGGCTTGTCATTCGCATTACCGTATTGCACTGAGTTGTTAGTTGTGTAGAAAGTGTTAAACTATTTTCAGCATGAACCATTTATGCTTTATAGATTTTTTTCTAGTGTATTAATTCTTACTCAATTTATTTACAGTTTCAGTTTTCAATGCGTATACTAACAACCGTATAAATAAATCTAACAGCAAAATGGGTTCTTTTTTATATCATTAACTACATTTCTTCGTTGTAGTTGTGCATTTGTTTCGCGGTACATATACAATGTTAAATGAACAATCTTTTCGTATTTGGTTTTGGTAAAAGAACATTCAATAAAAATTATTTTAGCTATTGAGGTTTCTACAATGACGGAGAAAACTGTAATACCAAACTATTAAAATACCAAATTCGGTTTCTTTTTCGTTTTAATAGAGTCATTTAAGTTCAGAGCATTTGAAGGGTCACCGGTCCAAACTGACTATTAGGACCATTCATAAATTACTTAACGCTTTGAGGGGCGGGAGGGGGTACGACAAGTTGTGACATGTTGTGACTTTGGGGGGGGGGGGGGGGTTAGTAAGCTATATCGTTACGTAACATGTTTTCACCGAAGAAAAAAAAAATTTTTCGAGGAATTTGTTACATAATAGAGGAGGGGGCATGGAGAAATTTGTGACAATTTGTTACAAGGGGGAGGGGAGAGTCGATTTCGGGCAATTTTTGCGTTAAGTAATTTATGAATGGTCACTTATGACATTTCGAAAATTTTACAGGAGGAGGAATAGTCTTCGTCATTAGTATATTTAACATTTTTTAATTAGAAAAATATTGTAATTTCCTGTAGTCAAGAAGAAAAAAAATATTAGTATTAGAGCATAAACATTGAAATAAAATAATGGTAATTGTTATAAATATGTTATGCCGATTATAAATAGTAACAAAATCATCATTTTAACAGTACAGTACAGTATTTTTACAATAATTTACAGTAAAGTGTATAACATTACACTTTACTGTAAATTGTACAATATAAAAAGTGGGTCTCAAGAGTGATTGCATAGTCTTCCTACATGAAAAAGGAAAAACAATAAACTAACGTTTCTACAGAAAATTTGAATGTGAAATCGACTTTTACATAAAAAAAACGCTTTTAATACTCCTTATAGTGTGATGAAATATTTCTTAGATTTCTTATGATTTTCACTTCGGATATTATATCAATTGAGACCATTTGATAAAACATACTACTTGGGACAGTAGGGCTCAGAGAAACGATCACATTGGCTTGTGACAAAATCAATGTGAGAAATCTCGAAAGTTAAATCAAATCTATGGTACATAAAACGAAAATGATCTTAGAATAGACTGACAAATATCGTTTTTCAATCAATGCATTATGTATGAATAAATTGAATTTCTATTATGGGGCTAAATTTGCGGTGCTGGTCCAAAAATTCGAGAAAAAATCAATTGCAAATATTTGAATGTACTTCCTAAATTGCGTTTACGCAGATTTTCATAGTGATCGGAGAATTAGAACTAGAATTTCACCTCTATTCAACACGCTACCGTATGCGAAACTTTCAACGCGATCATTCTGATATCGATATCGACTTTCCAAAAGGTGACCTCACTGTGAGTAATTTTCGAATACCGTTGTACTAATCGATATGAAAGTTCCCAGTATTTTTTATACTCACAATAGCTAGTGGTCGAACAAAGGAGTTTCGATTTGACCCATTATTACTAATCCTAATGCCAAAAACAAATTAGAGCTCGATTTTTTGTAGGGGTTATCGCTACATTTTTTGCGAAACCCTTCGTTAAATCAGTGCTGAAATATAACTTTGCTTTCATTGTATAATTTTTGGTTGAGCGATTCACGAGATAACATGTTCACCGCCAGCGACGAATTACACTGCGTGGTGAGGTGATAATTTTTTTTTTTTGATGAATTAATTTATTTGAATAAAATATTATAAAAAAAATTTAAGTTCTTTATAATATTCACAACTTTATTATGAAAAGTTTGTTAAAAATAAGTTTGCAATCTTGGTTAGTGAAAATGTTTAAAATTCTTAAACTTTCTCGATTCGCAACATATACAAATACTTAAGTGTACCTAATAATTGAGAACACCCTTTTTAAGATAAACTTCCCCATAATAAGCGAACGAATTGGAAGAAGTCGTCAAATTACCCCATAGTAAACAAACCAAAATTTGGTTTAAAAAAAATTAAATCGAAAAAAATCCTCGCAAAATAGGTACTCTAGAATTCGAAAAAATAGACATATTTCAGGAATTTATATAGACGCAATCGGTGAATCGAGATATTAAATGAAATTTATAATACTAGTTCGTCGCTATTGTGCCATCTTATGACAAGCGCCATTTATCACTTTTCGAAAATCGCCTTGATACAATTCTTGATTCAAAACGTATTCATATTTTCAATAGGACTCACAAGAGGAATTCCACGAAGATCCGTCCGAAAAACTTTTAACTCGTAATGGACCATCGTAGATTGCGATGAAACTTCACACATTTTACCTTCATCAATGAGACCATTTTAACTCAAGAGCAATTTAAAAGTGCGTCATTTTAACTCAAGAGCAATTTAAAAGTGCGTATATGTTTTTGCATGCAGCATTTTCGAAAAAAATGTTCGATAAACATATTTTATATAAAAAAATGAAATTCATATCAATAATTTAAATTGAAAGAAAACCCATTCTTTAAGTTTTTTATGTTTCCTCAACAAAAATCTAAAAAGAAAACAAACATTTTGAATGTAATTGCGCGTTTAGGTCAAAAGTAAGACGGTTCAATGATCGAAGACAATATACTTGTTATCAGATAGCGACGGTTCGAGCTTTTTGGATACAAGCCAGTTTGCAAACTCATGCTTAATGCCTTAAGAGCAGTGAGTTACTTCTAACGCCTCTTCTCTGCCAGATCGTGCAAATGTTGAGCGATTTCCTAAAATAAGAATAAGCAGATTTCTGCTACTTAAGTATTCAATTCGGTGCCTCTCAAATTGATATCCATCAAATTGAAATCCATTCCAGTCACAGTACTATACAAATTCGGTTCTTGAACTAAAGCTATGGAAGCTTTTCCTTCCTACACAAGGCAAGATAGATTCATAGTTGCTGTATGGGTATTAAGGACATTACCATCATTTGAATCCTTTGATTTTTGTATGGAAAAAGTAAAAAAATATGATAAAGTAAGCTTACCCTTTTCATAGGGTTCTGGAGTGCCACGCACCAAACCTTCTTAGCTTTATTGTGCATAGTTTAGAGTTAAAAAGTGCCTGTTCGTGCATTTTGGTTTGCACCTTTCTTTCTTATACGTAGTTGAAGTTGGTGTTAAAAAATGTAAAAATCTTCAATAACTTTGAAACAAATGAGTATTTTTACATATAGTCTTCGACAATATTATGTAGTTTTGATACCTACACAATTGTGTTGAATGAATGAAATGAAAAAAGTTATATTAAAAATAAATAGAAAAAAGTTATATTAAAAAAATAGATTTAAGGGGGTTGCCATATAAAACGCCTTATAATTCGATAACCTTTACTCCTACAAACTCAAGTTCTTCAACAAAATAAGCATTCCTAAAACTTTGTCGAAGACACCAACTTTCTTTCTTTCTATCAGTATAAAGAGTTATTTTTTTAGTTCGATCATAGTAAGCCTTGTCCAATTTCAATTGTTATCAGATTGTGGGGAATATTCATGCGATCAATTCCTCAAAAGACATCCTGTGAATATATTCGATGGTTTGGCCTCTAGTGAATTAAGTTCACGTTTTTGGCGTTTCCGACCACTGACTGTGCACACGGCCTCTAGGTTGGTTTTATCCGAAGAAAGATAGAATGTTATCAAGCTCCTAGTGGACCACCGCCAAAGAAAATCACAGCTATTGTGCTTATTAATAATCCGTGAAAATTTCAGATCGATTCATTCAATGATATTCGAATTATGTTGGTTACCATGATATCCCAGATAAGATTAATTCGGTCAAAATATTTTTTTGTAAATCGTGGTGATACAGAGAGTGTTAGTATATTCATTTAATTTCTATCTAATAATGCCTCGAATAAACGATATATCCTCAAATTATCGTGGCAAAATACTGAAAATGAGTGAGTGACAGTGAATCTCCGGGGGCACTTCGTCGAAAACTTGTTGAGTAGTGAAAATCATAACTCAAAATCTACTGGAACAATCGTTCTGATCTTTTCCACGGTTCTTCTTTATAACAGAAAGTGGCGTGGTCATTAGAAACTGGCCCAAAATCATACAGACTGATCTTTTGTGTTCGTCTGGCAGGAGTCCAGCTTAAGCAGTGTTACCAAATACAAATATGTAAATTTGAATTTGGTGCTACTATGAATCGCTCAAGTCTGTCAACATGTCTTACGGCAAAGACAGCTTTGTCCCTCTTTACCACGAGAATCGCCCGGTCGGCATCTGTAGTTATCTGAAGAATGATAGAAAAAAGGGTGGAACACTTCACAGCAATTGGTACAGGAGATATTTTCTTTCACTGAAAATAGCCTAACAAACCTTTTTGTCGGAGAAATAAAGCACCGTCATGATCTACGTTATGGACAATGAAACATACGTCAAGGCGGGTTTCAAGCAACTCGCATTTCAAGTCAAGTTGTTAAAGTCTCCGAACAGTACTTGGTGCGGCAGGCTATTTGCACATGTGTGTGTGTGTGTTTAAAATTGAAATTTTTGTGACAACTGATGATGGCAAGGAACCATTCACTACGAGAAAATGGGTACCATTCGTGTGCCTCCAACAGCGTGCAAGTCGTACCCAAGAACAAAAACCCTCAAAGCTCGTCCAATTGCAAAATATTGGACAACGTTAAGCGAAACCCGAAGAAAACGCAGAACATATGTTGCATCAAATGATGTAGACAACTGATGGATGCTGTGAAACGTTTTTTGTATTTTGTAGTCTCTGAACTCCAGAAAGAAATATAGTTTGTTCATTTATATAACAATGTAGTCAGAGTATACTTAATCATGCGTGGCCCATTTTTGAACGTTCTATACTTTATTGATATAATTGTATCAACCGATAACAAATAACGGCCAGGCCCCATTGAAAAAACTCAATGTATTAACTGTAGCGTTAATCACTTCATGCTATACTGCTTCTCCAATTACATAGTTCTTTTCACGTCACTGTCAGTCTTATTCTAACGAACGAGTCGCAAGTCGTTAGCAATAACTTTAACCGATTAAGCGACATTAATTTTACATTTTTCATTGAAATAAATACTGGGTAGCGTGGGAGCATACGATTATTATTCGTCTAAATTGTGCATTTCATTGACAAATCAATACAAAGATTAACTTCACACCCAAGCGGCATCCTATTGCTGTTTAAATCCTATTTATGTACACTTAATGATAGCATTATTTGAATATAAATTTCTTTTCGGTTGGTTACAGGTTTTTTTTCTAGTATTGTTTCTCCTTCCACATCCAAAACAACGAGAGTTGGTTTGCGTTTCACGTTTGCTTACTTTTTTTTCTTTCTCTCTTTTTTTGCATGCGCTGTGCGATCTGTTGTGTTTTGTTTTGTACACCGTCTCATCACCAATTATAAACTACTTAACGATGCACTTCACTGCACTATGGATATACTTTACAAACTGTTCAACATTTTTACAACCACGTGCACATAAAATAATAAAAAAAACAACATGATTATACTCGCCAAAAAACGGCACACAAAACAACAACTCTGATCCGCTCAGCTGCGGGACGGCCAGATGTGCACACAGATGAACCGATTTGTCAGCCTATACGGCCGGTTCAGCATCACATCCTCTCATCTACTACCTCATCTGGATCATCCTCCTCTGAACTGCCGAGGAATGAAGTGCCATCGCTAAGTACTAACTTCAGTAACCTAGCACTACACTCGCCAGCGATAGTGGCCGCCGTGGCAGCCCTGACAAAATCGCCGTCCAAAACAGTTGCCGTTGGTTTGCCGTCGGAAGTCTCCGACAGTGTCCGGGACCCCGCAGAAACTCATGTGATAATGCGACCGAAACAACATCAACAGTATGTACGACCTCCCGCGCCACAAACTGTTACCGGGTCAGATTGCTGCGCTCAACAGCTGCCACCGCCGCTAGAAACTAGTTTCGACCGAGCAAGTAATAATCAAGCGCCAGCCAATAATAGTAGAAATAATAGAAGAATTGGACGACATGAGAGTCGTTACACCAGCGGTAAAAATGAATATTATTGTATTTCTATGTTTCTTTTCACACGCTTTACTGCAACAAATTGGTTCTACACTTTCGGCCTCCAAATTTTTCACTACAGTCTGAACTCCTTTTCTTCTACTATTCCTCTACTAACTGTAGTTCGTCTGTTTGTTTTTTCGCTATTATGAAGCCAGTTTTTATTATTAGGATCGTACTCCAGAATAAAACACTATTGTATTGTTTGTTTGTATTTTAGCGAGTATGCAATTGCATGAACACTGATTGCAGTCCTACATTCTTATAGTTATATAGTGGAAAATTAATTCATTCTATTACTGGCATGCATGTGTTTTTTTAATTATCCGTTATGTTTTATGATAGTAGTTGATAAGAAAATATGTAAATGAAGAAAGGCTTATTTAGAGCTGTTTCAAGCTATCGAGAAGGTATGCTTGACTTCCACAGATAATATGCATAAACATGAGACATATAGAAAACAAGACACTGTCACAGTTATAAAAGTTGGTTCAGGGTGTCCGTCGGTTTGGGGTTCACTGCATCGATTTAAACTGTTAACGGATCTTCGTTGAAGGTGGATAGTTAACAGATCTGCATTTATAGACTTCAAAAAATTCTTCGGAGTTAATCTCGAAAAGAGCCTCTCAAATCAAAGGGACACCCTCACCAAGCCAGACGCTGATCATACATGTTCAACCGGTTTTATCTCGTTCAACTTCTCTGTAGTCATTAGTGATCGTATGAGAGATTCGTTCGATCGGAGATTCGTTCAAGAATAATTGATCACTTTTATTGGCAGCCACCCTCGTGGAAGACAACATCTGTTTAGCAGTGGATTATTTTACCGTTACTGTTCTTCGTAGAACGTCGTCGGTTGAAAACCGGCTTTTCAATCAAATATCTCCTACGCTTTTACACTTATATCGTAATGCTCAATCTTGGAATGGATGATTTAATGAATGTCATTGCATAAGTACCTTTCAGACGATCGTATTTCAGCGGCGATGGGAATACTGTAAGTCATGGCGAAGTTCATACTCTTCCACATTGTAGTATATACGTATGTAAGTCGATTCGCATACGCATCGATTTCTAAGTACTATCGCCACTTGTCAGTAACGGACTAAACTATTTATTTTCTACAAAAGTGCTACGCTGACAGGTGACATATTTACGTGAAAGTTCAATAGTTTAGGTGATTAGTCGACTAGTTGTTATAGTATTAGTAATAGCGAGCATTCAAAAGAACTCATGTTTACTACATTAGTTATAATATTTGCGTTTCGACTTCGTCTCATTAGAATCCGACACTAACCTAGTGACAGGACAAAACCAGCGGAGAATTGACGCTAGCTCCAAAAAACAGTGACACAATTTGTATTCCTGAGCAAATAGCAAGCTCATTTTAAGCTGATGAGAACTACTGAAATCGAGACATTTGGTTTGGTGAAGAAAATTTTTTTCTCTATTAGAGAGAAAATTGTTTAAAACCAAATTGTGTTTCCGTTGTTTGAACTGATGGTCGGGTTCGGGTTTTTGAACCCGAAACCCAGACCCGACCCGAATCCGACGGGTTTCGGATTCTGTAAATTTTAACTACTTGCATTCGGGTCGGGTTCCGGGTTTTCAAATTTAAATTTCTCGGGTTCGCGTTTTTTTAAATTTAAAACTTTCGTGTTCGGGTCGGGTTTTCCGAATTTGGCATTTTCGGATTTGGGTCGGGTTCGGTGTTTGAACAGTTCACACCCAACCATTTCTTGGCGCTGTTTACGTCTATACACAACCCCCAGTCTTTTTGTAGTATTTAACTTCACTTCGTAATACGAATGGATGACACATATAACCGTACTAAATTTTACCACCTTTGAATCTAACTAGCACTCGTCTTATTTTCCGATTCTCAAATATCATGAGAGAGCATTCAACAATAAGTGTTTCCCGTCTAAAATCTCTATGCGATTTATTTTCCATGATAATCATCAATAAACCAAGTCAAAGTAAATTTGTCGGAAAATATTGGTTCAAGCGAGTAGAAATCTACGGGAAGTAGAGACAATCTATCAACGTTGGCATTAAAATGGTAATAGTATACTAGCGCCACTATCAAATCAGTGGTACATGTATGAAACAGCACTCTCTAACAGATTGTCCCGGCATGAATTTCCACGATTTAAAGCAATTGATCGTAGAAATATTGTGTGTTCTGTTCAAGCTATGAGCGGATTCGTAGAAGTTTGTAGTCGTTTCGAGAACTCCTTTGGAGATTTCGAAGCATTTCTACTGTCGCGCATACCGTACTAGCAAATATTGTGGCATTAAGCACGTATCAGAGAATCTTGATTGACACCCTTCGACGCAAGTTTGCCCGTACAAACCATTAATGCGGGTGACATCGTGTAAACTGTAGAATACGAATTGCCAATTCGTCGCTGTTGTGCTAGCTTGTAACAAGCGCCATTTTGGGGTAAACTGAGGTAGGTATGCCACATAACTCGTCTTAAAATTTTCTACAAATTGGCGTTTACAGAATTCTGCTTTGTTACTGAAATGTAGCGAGAAACGTGATGATAAATTGTGATTTTTGCTTCAAATCGCTATATCTTGGGATTGGCTCAAGTTATTTATTTATTTATTTATAATGTAGTTTTAGATTTTTCTATGTGTAAAAATGCCTTAGGAACACAATGGCATACTAATTTTACCAATAAAAATGCATGTATTGCGGGAAAATGCAGTTTCACTTTCAAACTGGAAATATTGCATGTTTGGCAACACTGTAGCCATAAATTATATTTTTTCTAGATTTTTTGATCGATGTCCTTGAAAATGCATCTCAACGTTTTTTTTCTAGACCAAATAACACCGAAGATATGAAGTTAAAAATTGGTGTTTTATTTGCATAGAAAATTTTCCATGCACAATACAAATTTTGTCATCAATACACACCCATGACACGTGTGAGTGCGACTTTTGTTTACATTTTTAGCAAAAACTCTCAATATAGTTTACCGATCTTCGTTATACTTGAGAGATCAATACTGAATATATAGAAGCTTCAATTGTCTTCTCTGAATTGTTTCTACCATTTATAAGTTTAAAGATATTCAATCTCAAACTTTGAAAATCGTGTTACTCGAAATGTGCTAAATGGCGCTTGTCATAAGATAGAACAACTGCGACGAATTGACATAGCTTAATTTAATACATGTAATAAATTATACAAAACTACTGCATGAATGGTTTTCGATAAAAATTTAAAAATTTTGATTAAGTATGACGGGCAAGGTTGTTTGAATCTGTCATCATTATGCCACTTTTTCCCCATGCTCTAGTCGCCGATTTATCCTACTTTCCGATTAAGATATCGACGACTTATAAGTTGCCCAGAACATTACAAATTCAACGTTCAATAATAGTGCCAATTTTTCTCGCCAGTAATTCGTTTTACCATAGGTGATATATAACTGTTATGATGGTACTTCAGGTTCGAGTGTTTCTGTAATTCCTTTGAGCTTTGGATTTAACTCGGGTGCCTAAAATTAAAAATCTTCGGACTATGCTATATTTCACCCTAAGGAGGAAAATTTGGTAAAAACCAAAATTTCTCACTAGGGTGAAAATTTGTTGGTAAAAACCAGTCTTTGTACAGGAGGGCACAAATCCTTATTTCATACTATGTTGCGTTTCGGCTTCGCCTCTTCAGAAACCGACACTAACGTATTGTCGGAATAGATTAGCGCCGGCTTGACGCAAATCCCTTAAAACTAAAACACACTATGTGTTTCAATCAAACGACTGATCAAACGTGATGTCCCGTTCGAGCAGAAGTTCTGTTTATGCCGATGAGACACAAGTGAAGCCGAAACTTGTCTTGGCTTAGCAGGCCTATGCGAAAGCACTATGCTATATTTCACCCTAAGGAGGAAAATTTGGTAAAAACCAAAATTTCTCACTAGGGTGAAAATTTGTTGGTAAAAACCAGTCTTTGTACAGGAGGGCACAAATCCTTATTTCATACTATGTTGCGTTTCGGCTTCGCCTCTTCAGAAACCGACACTAACGTATTGTCGGAATAGATTAGCGCCGGCTTGACGCAAATCCCTTAAAACTAAAACACACTATGTGTTTCAATCAAACGACTGATCAAACGTGATGTCCCGTTCGAGCAGAAGTTCTGTTTATGCCGATGAGACACAAGTGAAGCCGAAACTTGTCTTGGCTTAGCAGGCCTATGCGAAAGCACTATGCTATATTTCACCCTAAGGAGGAAAATTTGGTAAAAACCAAAATTTCTCACTAGGGTGAAAATTTGTTGGTAAAAACCAGTCTTTGTACAGGAGGGCACAAATCCTTATTTCATACTATGTTGCGTTTCGGCTTCGCCTCTTCAGAAACCGACACTAACGTATTGTCGGAATAGATTAGCGCCGGCTTGACGCAAATCCCTTAAAACTAAAACACACTATGTGTTTCAATCAAACGACTGATCAAACGTGATGTCCCGTTCGAGCAGAAGTTCTGTTTATGCCGATGAGACACAAGTGAAGCCGAAACTTGTCTTGGCTTAGCAGGCCTATGCGAAAGCACTATGCTATATTTCACCCTAAGGAGGAAAATTTGGTAAAAACCAAAATTTCTCACTAGGGTGAAAATTTGTTGGTAAAAACCAGTCTTTGTACAGGAGGGCACAAATCCTTATTTCATACTATGTTGCGTTTCGGCTTCGCCTCTTCAGGAACCGACACTAACGTATTGTCGGAATAGATTAGCGCCGGCTTGACGCAAATCCCTTAAAACTAAAACACACTATGTGTTTCAATCAAACGACTGATCAAACGTGATGTCCCGTTCGAGCAGAAGTTCTGTTTATGCCGATGAGACACAAGTGAAGCCGAAACTTGTCTTGGCTTAGCAGGCCTATGCGAAAGCACTATGCTATATTTCACCCTAAGGAGGAAAATTTGGTAAAAACCAAAATTTCTCACTAGGGTGAAAATTTGTTGGTAAAAACCAGTCTTTGTACAGGAGGGCACAAATCCTTATTTCATACTATGTTGCGTTTCGGCTTCGCCTCTTCAGAAACCGACACTAACGTATTGTCGGAATAGATTAGCGCCGGCTTGACGCAAATCCCTTAAAACTAAAACACACTATGTGTTTCAATCAAACGACTGATCAAACGTGATGTCCCGTTCGAGCAGAAGTTCTGTTTATGCCGATGAGACACAAGTGAAGCCGAAACTTGTCTTGGCTTAGCAGGCCTATGCGAAAGCACTATGCTATATTTCACCCTAAGGAGGAAAATTTGGTAAAAACCAAAATTTCTCACTAGGGTGAAAATTTGTTGGTAAAAACCAGTCTTTGTACAGGAGGGCACAAATCCTTATTTCATACTATGTTGCGTTTCGGCTTCGCCTCTTCAGAAACCGACACTAACGTATTGTCGGAATAGATTAGCGCCGGCTTGACGCAAATCCCTTAAAACTAAAACACACTATGTGTTTCAATCAAACGACTGATCAAACGTGATGTCCCGTTCGAGCAGAAGTTCTGGCGTTAATCTATTCCGACAATACGTTAGTGTCGGTTTCTGAAGAGGCGAAGCCGAAACGCAACATAGTATGAAATAAGGATTTGTGCCCTCCTGTACAAAGACTGGTTTTTACCAACAAATTTTCACCCTAGTGAGAAATTTTGGTTTTTACCAAATTTTCCTCCTTAGGGTGAAATATAGCATAGTGCTTTCGCATAGGCCTGCTAAGCCAAGACAAGTTTCGGCTTCACTTGTGTCTCATCGGCATAAACAGAACTTCTGCTCGAACGGGACATCACGTTTGATCAGTCGTTTGATTGAAACACATAGTGTGTTTTAGTTTTAAGGGATTTGCGTCAAGCCGGCGCTAATCTATTCCGACAATACGTTAGTGTCGGTTTCTGAAGAGGCGAAGCCGAAACGCAACATAGTATGAAAAATCTTCGGGATCTTTGGTTGATTCTCCGTATTAACAAGTCCGGTTCAGATCGGGTTTCTTAAATTATAAATTTTCTTGCTGAGGTCGGGTTTGGTTTTTTAAATTTGGAAATTATCAGGTTCGGGTCGAGCTCGGGTTTTACAAAATTTTCATTCTCGGTTCGGGTTTTGCAATTTTAAAATGTTCGGGTACGGGTCGGGTTCGGGTTGATCAAATTTTGAAATTTCGGACTCGGGCCGAGTTTAGGTTTTTCAATTTTCAAGCTCTCGGATTCGGGATTGAAAAAATTTAAACCCGACTATCTCTAGTTTGGAGCTAGCGTCAATTTAACGCTAGCTTAGTTCTGACACTAAGTTAGTGTCGGATTCTGATGAGGCGAAGTCGAAACGCAAATATTAGAACTAAATTAATTATAGGTTTTGCGCTCTTCACACGCAAAGTGTAGTGTTCTCCACTAAAGAGAAATATAGTATAGTGCATCTTGCATTGGTTTGCTAAGCCAAACCAAATATTTCGATTTCATTAGTTTTCATCGGCTTAAAATAAGCCCTTTTTTGCGGGACATCACGCTTTACTAGGGGTTTGCTGAGGAATACTTCTCAATAATTTCACAAAAAAATTATGCATAAAAATTATAAATTTTAGTATTTTTTTCTGATACTACTGTTATAGACACATTCTATACTGCTATAGGAAGAAGACCTATGAAAATATTTCAGATGTCACCAGGCTGAATATTTTCGAAGATACATAGCCGAAAGTAAGGAAGCACCGAGCAAGCATGCGAAAGCACAAACACACATTTACGAGATTTTATTGTTAATTTTATATTTCACTTTCTAAATTCTTTCAAATTTGTGGTCATTGTCTAATTTTTTTTTAAATTTTCGATGCGGTCAAATAAATATTATAGTGACAAGAAAAAATTGACCACTATCCGATCCCTGAGTCGATTGCTAGTGTTACCAGGAGTGTCTGCTCCAAAGTTGAACCAAATCTGACAAGACTAGCTACCAAATCAACGTGCTTGAAATAAGAAAGGCTATCAAAAATAAGAAAGGCAATTCAATTGTCTACAGCTTTGTCGAAGACTGCAGGTCAATCCAACTCTGTTAGGTTTATCTGAGAAAGTCTCGAAAGGCGGTCATATTTGAAAACGAAAAAGCCGTTTTTTAGCATACCGTTGGCAATATTCTCACGAAAATCAATCAGTCGTATTCTAACAATGGTCCCAATACATTGATTGGTTTTCTGGAAGATTGTGTATAGTTTTTTCCTTTTCTGTCGACTATGTAGTCACATTTTCTTTTTTACATTTTAACGACATTCAATTAGCTAGAGATTACTAAGTAGGGAAAGTTATGAAAATTTAGAGCCAGTGACAGCAAGGATGTGAAGTATACAGATTGGAAAACTAGAAGTGGTAGGGTCATTAGAACAGGCTTAATAACAGGCTTAAATACGGGCTTAACTTTTGCCTTCTGTTGATGGGGGTCGAGCTTAGGCAGCATAACTACGAATCATTGAAGTCCACCAACATGTCTCTTGGTAAAGACAAACTTGTCCCTCTTTACCGTGAGAACCGACAAAAGAAAAGCCACGCAAGATCACCACTGAACACCTGTCGACGATTAGCATCAATCAATGAGATTGCTGCTATTCATCTCTGTTAGCCTTTCGAATGTCGGGATAGATTTTTATTAGACTATTATAGTTGCGTTCACAATCGTAGCGTGTTTGCTACATTGTGTAAGGTGGTGGCTGTGTTTACAGCGGCTACCCACCGCTGCCGTTGAATTTAATGTAAAAAAGAAAATTTGTCTACATAGTCGAAATAAAAAAGAAAAAGGAACTGATGGGAATCCATCGGCAGCGGTCTGTATATAACTCCTTAAATTCTTCGTAACTACTAAAGACTACGCGCTTTAAGTTCGGTCAGTAACCAGTCATTTAGCATTAACCAAGATCCTTCCGTAAAATATGTTGCATACGACAAACCAAGCGGTTGAGAATGGCATCGAATCGATTCTTCTCGATCATCGCGTATATACTTGGTCACCACCATCATTCAATAACGTAAACTGCGACTTTAACTTTTCGATAGTATGGTGAACAGTGGACTCAGTTGGTCGATTATGTGTGGTGGGAGCGCACGAAACACATTCCTCACAGAGCTTTGATTATCGTTATACAGTTGAACAGTTTAAAGACGGTGAGGGGTGTAAGCCATTCCATTATGACATGGCAAACGATACTGAACAACAGTAGCATGACAGTTTGCTGTTAGCACCCGTTAACCAATAGAAAATGCCCTGTTGAAAAAACTCATGTTGAATTTCGCTGTAGTTTATTTTATCCCACAAACACAAATTGTTCAGAAAAACCTGCATACATATACTGAACAAGTATAGGAGTTTGATTTTCCCGCCAATTATGGCCTATAAAGGCAAGGTACTTCCATGTTGGACTCATAAGTTCGAAGTTTGTGACATTTTTTGGTTAAAAAATCTGTGTGCTCGGACAATAATTTTTAAAAATGCGCCTAAATTTTTACGAAATTATGTTTTTTTCTTCCAAAAATCGCGGTTTTTAATGTCTAGCGTGAATTATTCTCTCGATTTCATGCTTTGTGTTTCTCACGTTTCAGAGTGCACATTTTAACCAACTTTTGCGGAAATCCGCGAATTAAGCACTATATTTTGAAAAAAGAAAATAGTGCGATTGTTTGGTTCAATTTAGTCGGTCATTGTAAATAGCACATCTTTGAAACGTAAACCGAGAGAACACTTGATCAGCGTTTGGATCTCAACGTGTTTTGGAATATAGAATCTCACTTTTATTAACACCACGTGACTTGAACGTCATAAACCATTCGCAAAACCACATTTTCTGATTTGTTTTGTTTTCTCGTTTCTCTTCTTTTGCTATCTCCTTCACACACTGTTGTCCCATATTGTGTTCGTGTGTGCGCGTCTGTTCCGCCAATCATCGATCATGATCAATCATCAAACTGTTCACTCATCGACTGGCACCTCTCACACTGCACACTGCGCTATGCCTACAATCAATATCGAAATCGATACCAACACGATTCACCTAACCTATCAACCACAGAAGTACGCCAGGAAGCTGTACAGCAAGCATTAGCTGCATTAAAAAATCGCCCCAAACCTAGCTTACCAATGCCATCCAAACGAAGCTCTGTGCTTAACCGTAGCCCCGAGCGCGATCATGACGACACAGGTAAATTTTTCACCCACTCATATTAAATTAACGGTCCCGTTCGGTTGATTTAACCAGTTTACTTCTCAACAAAAACTTGCTTCTTTTGATAGTTTTGTTCGCGGCGATCATGATCATGTCCTGTCCGTAAAAATCCCGTAGTACTTACACTAGAGTTCTAATTTTTTTTCCATTCCCAGATTCCAGCACAGATGACGAGTCGATTCCGGAGGAAGGGTTGATCGGTGGTAGAATATCAACGCCCGACCGAGAGAACTACAACCTCCCACGCGATCACATTCTTGGGCGTGAACCCATGAAACTACCATCAACGCGTGATCATCACCACGTAAGCCAAACAAAACATCAAAGTCAACCTGCGCCAATCGAACGACGGCCGCCCCAAAGCATACCAACACCGAACGCACAACATGCTACTTTATCCGATACCTCTAGCGCAGGTTCGCCACCGGCAGTTCATCGAACCTACTATAACCAGAAGAACAGCTACGACATAACGGATATCACGGAGTATCAACCAAGGCCATATGCAGCCCCTGATATCACACAATTCAGTGCCAACACACGACGAGGAGCAGATCGTGTCACACGATATGTTAACCTCTCCAGTCAGGAACCTGGTGACACGAGCACAGCTGGGCGATGGAAAGTTTCCGCCAAAATTCAACAGCTCCTAAACACTTTAAAACGACCAAAGCGCCGACCGCTGCCCGAATTTTACGAAGACAATGATATCGAACTGGAGATAGCAGCCAACCCCAAAGATCCCAATGCTCCGAAACCCGAGGGTAGCGTGATGACATCGGTACAGGGCGAACAATTGATTGTGCCGTCGGGTCTACCCCGAACTCTGGAAGCTGCTCTGCAACGATATGGTACCAGTTCGTTTAAAGCTCCGATGGCGACGGTGCTGGATCCGAATGGCAAGATGACTACTACCCTCACCTACGGAAAACTGTTATCGCGAGCACAGAAAATTGCCTATGCCCTCTCGACAAAAGTTTTCAGCAAAGGTCCCGAGCAGATATCGCTCAAACCAGGCGATAGGGTGGCTCTCGTCTATCCGAACAGTGATCCGCTAAGGTGAGTATCGGAATGTTGGTATTTGCTAATAATTCGAGGAGCACTGACAGGTTATTAGTGAGATATGTTTAGAGATAGATGAGATTATTAGAGGCGTGCGCCGCACCGCCGATTTTTAGAAAAATAGACAGCACGCCGATTCGCTGACTATTTTTACCTAAATCGGCGACGCGGCGCATACCTCTAGCAATTATTGCCTTGGTTGGTGGGTTAAACGTCAGTGCGAAATTGTTTCAATACCGAATTTTGGATCGTATAGAATGTTTCTTGAAGCAATAATTTCCAAATATAAATCGGCCAACAAATGACAATGTAGCTAATTTTGTTTGCCGAAGGTCCCATAAAATTGTGTTTTTGCTATAAATCCAGATTTTGAGGGAATACTAAACTGCCGTTATAAGCTTAATTGTCCCATGTTCTATGGGATTCCCTATATACATGGGACAATTATGCGTAGAAGGGCAGTAAACTGTTCAAACAAGGCTCCGTATTGTTTTTGAATAGACCTATACTGCCACTAGAAGCATAATTGTCTCATGTGTATAGGGATTCCCATAGCACATGGGACAATTATGCTTCTAGCATTACTTAAAAAGCTCATTATTATGTTTCGTCGCCCATTATTATTATAGGTTTTCCTTGTCACATAAATTCTAACTTGCAATTTGCGCTAACAGCTTGTTCCGGATTTGTTTCGGTTGTTTCTTCTTTTTGTATAATGACATCGGTTGTACGACTTTCCCCCGAAAACCATTCCCCAGAAACTAAAATACCGAAGTTTTTTCCCCAGAAAGAACCATTCTCCAGAAAACCATTCCGTCGAAAGTACCAATCACCAGAAAACCTTTTCCCAGAAAGTATTTTTGCCCAGAAAACCGTTACCCAGAATGAACAAATACCCAGAAGTTCATACCCCAGAAAAATCCATTTCCCAGAAATTGAGGTATTTTAACTGAAGATAACTTATTTATTAGTATTATCATTCAGGTTTGGTTTTGTAATATAAGATCTATTGATAAAATGGTATCTTTTAATGCTGTACCATCTTCCTGGTCGGCAATTAGAACTTCTTTTAATTTTTTGTCACTCCTACCTGTTTTTTTACAGCGACGCCGGTTTATCATATCTCCTTGCAGATATCGCATATATTCCGCCTACGTGAACTGCTCTTCCTCTTTGAATGCTTTCACAACCGCATAAAGCTTAAGGTCACTGGTACCTTTTAAGAGTGCATTTAATTGGTTGTGATACCCTTCTATTGCGTTTGAGGCTCTGGGTATGTCATTGAGGGTGTTGTATCGCATGGTCCATAATTCAAGGGAAAATCTGGCCTGTGCGCAGTGTTTTCCAACCCTTCGCTTCCCCAAAGCGTATTTTTTATGTAATCGAAGTACGGGGACATTTATTCCGGAGCTGAAGCACGGACAATACCCAAACCTTCAGGCACATCTTGAGGTTTCAAATAGCATTTGCATGCTTTTCAAATAAATTCCAGATAATCCCAATTTTTGGATCCGTTTCCAACAATGTTTCGTTAGGTGGAAAAACAACCATAACGCAAAGAATTGGGAACAATCCTTGCTATAGCGTTATCTCAGCGGTTTCAAAACCTGTCAATACAATCGACGGATTAATTATAATATTGTTGTTGGCTGCTATGGTTTTTATCAGTTCTAGAGCTTTTTTGTAGTTAAATTCTGATTTATCTGGAAGGAGCATGTGTACTAAGGGCAGGAACGTTCGTTCAATGCTCAATGTTCCGATTGACCCTTGGATGGCAATTTATGTAGCAGATGAATCAATAAGGGCATGACCTGTGATCAACACGTATGCTCGGTTTATTCGAACATAGGAGTACTCCTTCTTTTAAACATGAGCAATTCTTTGAATATGTATGCCAAATAGCCCTCGGAATGAAACTTTTTATCCACTCGTATGACCGGTTTTCTCAAACATAGGGGTTGATTCATTCTTTCCAGCATACTAAGGAATAGCTGGAGCAGAAAGTTGGCTAAAATAGGAAAAACATATTCGAACTATCCTATTAAAGATTTTTTATAACATTCTTCGATGTTTGTTGCACCATGTACCATCGAAATTTCAAGGGGGTCCTCTACTCTCGAGGCCTAAAATTGAGGTGTTTTTTGGGAATAATTTGCGAAAGATCTACTGAATGGATCTTGTTTTTTTTATTTTGAAGATACATGTTTCGGCTTTACAATTTAACTTTAAACAACGAAAACAAACATCTCTGCGACCTTGAAACGTCATTTGTGACATTGATGTTTAAATTACATGGGAGTAAAGTTTCGGCTAATGGGGTTTTCGTCTTCAAAAGTGAAATTCGAAAGCCATTACCAAAAAAATGCTTCATTTCTTCTAAAAACTGTCCGTATGCAACAGTTTTTATTAAATTGAAACTATGCAATCAATGAAGTAGTATTAAGCTAGAAAACGTTGTTATTGATCTATGCTAAGTACTGTTGGAAATATCGAGTTAATAAGGGGTTACATTACTAGAATTTTAAAAAAATCGAAAAAAATTCAATGGCTGAAAATGTGCCTAAATAGTTTTGAAAATGATGTGTCGCCGAAGCGCCTCTTATGTATACCCCGAGCGTACTGAAAACTTTAAACACGACTTTTTTTCGAAACCACTTTTTAGCTGGTCGGAAATGTAAGTCAAACAACTCTTTTTGGATCCTTTTGAAATTTGCACAGTGTATTCAGAATTGCTATCTGCAGCGACGTACGTAGGATTTTATATTTTTATCAGATAGTTTTTTTTTTTTTAAATTTGCGTCGATTTTAATGACTTTTACAGCACTCTTTCATTAACAAGTGCATCATTTCACAAAATCCTACGTCGCTTGCCATTGTACCAAGAAATCGAAAAAAAAGCTCTAGCCAGCCAAAGCTTTGTGCTCAATCATTAACCGTCAATGGCACGCAAAGCGATAGAGATTTGAGATGTCCTATTAGGTATTTAACCTAATGGAGCTCTTTTTATGTTCCTAGATCTTCAGGTAATATTACATGTGTTTGCAACTCAAATGCATTATAGAGTTTTGGGATATTTCCGCGGCGCGAAGCCGCAAATATCGAAAATCGACGATTGTTGAATATTTAACAAACAATAGGGTGGGTGCTCCAATAGCCGCGGTGTACTACTAGTTGCAGTAGTAAGCTAAACGCTTGATTAAAATGCCAACCGCCGTTAATTATTTCTTAATTTGTAGTTCGCACTAAACTCGCAAGGTAACACAAGTTTTATTATAGAAATTTGCTAAAAAAACAACAGAAATAGTAAGTTTTTCTTGATTTTTGAGCTCCTTTGCAGCTATAGTGGGCCAAATGTACCTAGAGTTGCATGCTCCAAAAGTAATCAATGGGTTTTGCATCTAAAGGAACCGGAATTAGCAATTGCGTCATTATTGCCTCATGCGGAGCAAGCGGCTTTAAATGCAAAAATTAGTTCAAAACTAATTATAATATTTTTTCTATCAAATAGGAATCGAAAGCTTTCATTTTACATATAATCATCACTCGTAGATCTTTTCATCTTTTTTAATGCGTTTAAATTTAAGCACAATGCGTAAATATTTTAAAAAAAATACTGTGAATAGCAAACTTATAACAAGTATTTAAGTACACATGATCTAAATGTAACGAAATTTTCGGTAAAATAATTTTCTGGGTTTTGGTACTTTCTGCGGAACAGTTTTCTGGGTTATGGTTCTTTCTGGGTGAAAGTTTTCTGGGCTTTGGTACTTTCTGGGAATCAGTTTTCTGGGAATTAGTGCTTTCTGGAATATGTGTTTCTGGGGAAAAAGCTTCGGTATATTTTCTTCTGGGGAATGGTTTTCGGGGGAATGTTATACAATCAATGACATCGATCTCTCTTCTGCATGTTCAAAATTGGGCTCAACTTTTTGGCCACAACTGAGATTACTTTCCTCTTTCGAGAACCTACTTAATAATAGTCATTTAACAGAGCACTATTTGTGTATTGTGATGAAATATGTTTCAACCGAAATCATTCCCATTTCTTGAAAGGCACTTGAATATCCCCCCACAATGGTAAGTAGGCGTTCAGAGCCAGTTACCTTAAACTATCACTCTTTTTGCCTCACATATGTTAAATGGACTGACTGCATTTGACAGTACCCCCTTGCTGCATTTGACGTTCGATTTTTTGCTAATCGCATGTCTCGTCTCAGGATATATCTTCTTGAGTGTGTCGAGAAATTCGATTTTTTTTTACATTTTCTTACTGTACCTTCCCTCAAGAACTTTTCTACAAAAAATTTAAAAAACACCTAGCAATTAAAGCTGAAGTTACATCACTAAATAGCCAAATAGCCAAAGGTTTCCTGTGGCCTGAGTGGCTGTTCAGTTTCCGCTCGTCCAGGGTTTTCCCCAAAGGATAAAATGCGCATATATTTGCAATGCGTACCGAATGTTCGTTCATTGCGGAAGTCACAATCGCCAGAATGTACCTTAATGCTAGTGCATTAATGATCTTTCGAAGAGTAAGCTGTTTGAAAGATGTGTTGGGGCGAATTCACGCAAAACAATAATGCATTTTCAACAAAGGAAATGTTGCAGTTCGAAAGATTTTTCAAGCATTGGGCTATGTAGGTCAATAATGACTCATTTGAACATTGTACAATTTTGACTTATTGAAACTTTAAACGCAACTATCTCAAAATCGTAAACGGCTTAGTGGTGACCACGATTTCTCGGCAAAAACTAAAATGATCGATTAGAAACTTTCACCCTCTCATTTCTTATTGCAATGCCTTCTTCTTGCACAAATAAATTTGTATTTTGGGTATATTTCTATTTGTCGACACTAAAGTCATTCAAAATCAACAATTTCAGAGAAATTATCACCATTTTGTAACAAAGCAGATGTTGGTTTTGCCATTGCAAGCCATTCTTGATTTATCATGGTCATCGCAAATCAGATACAAAATTAGGTGAGCCAACAACTAAACCACCGTCATTTTGAAAAAATTTTCAACATAAAAATTGCTACAAATACATTAAAACATATACAACACCATGCTATGCAAAATAGTATCACAGAAATCTAATGATCATAGAATAAAAAATCACGAATATACTGTATTTTTAGACCCAAGTAGATATAACCCCTTAAGCTATTTGTCGTGCGATATTTTGTAATACTCCGACAAACCAAATTCTTGGTCAAAGGATTGATTATGGCATACGAACCTGTACCAAACTTAGTTGAACCACAGATAACAGACGTTTGGGCTAGAACAAAATTTCTTCAAAAACCTGTGTAAACTTTCAAATTGATAAACGTTGGAAATCCGTGTTTCACTATTGCCATCTGCGCAACTGTTTGCTACACGTGTTTGACAGCTGCACTCTAACTGCATTCTATCGATCACTGCGCCATCTACAAACGATTGCCAAACGTGTTTCAGACGTCTGATTTATTCGGAATTTTAGTAGCGGGTATTTACACACGATTCAAATCGAGCCTAAACGTCTGTTATCTGTGGTTGAACAATGCTATACAGTTTCTTTTTGTATTGACGATCTCATTGTCTTTTGAATGATACCAGGCTGCTTCGTTGGTATACATCCCGTTCGAAGGAGGAAGTGGCATGTTGAAAAAAATCCTTTCTCAATAAAATTTGG
>NW_026683734.1:0-25000 GCF_030247195.1 Topomyia yanbarensis | reverse complement strand
CCGTGCAAAAGGACCTACACATGTTAACTTAACAACAAATATCAGTTTCTGAATTGACGTTTCTTCCTTTCTACCTTCTCGCTTGATGCGTTGAACCTTCGTTACGCATTGTTCCGCTTACATGGTGTGTATCATTTCCTGTCCTGAAATTAATGTGGATCTTTTTGAAGATCGTAAAGGTGTTGTTTACGTTCTTGGGAATCTACGGTCACAGGTTTGGCTTCAAGCTGCTTTAGGCATCGTCATTCCGTTTCGCATTTGGTGTGGACCTTGAACCTATTTCTGAAAATGTGTATAGACCCTTTTCACTCTGAAACTTCCCGAGAACAGCCAGGTAATTTGACAGGTTCTCTTCCGAATTGATCATCTCTAGGATTAACATTGTTCGCTGTGCTTCTTTGTTGTTGGGTGCTCCGCCTTATTTTTGCTACTCTAAGATGTTGTTCTACTACCTGTTCGGACCCTCTTGCTTTCTCGGCCCGTACTCGCTTGGCACTGCTTCTGGCGGGAGCTGGCATATACACGCCCCGTTGAGGCTTCTCAAAAATCATCACGAGCAGTTGGATTAGGGATAATAGGCATAGGTGAAGGGTCAACAGATCGGTCCAAACCATCTTGGCTAGGAAAAACTTTTGTGATGCGACCCACCTTCCAGTTGGGAGGAGGCTAGCTGCGATCGTGGAATAGACTACTATGCCCATCCGGATATTTGGCATAGTGCGAAGATTCTTTTTTCGAGGCTGTAGCGTATTCAAATAAACCCGACTCCATGCGCACCAAAAATGTTCACGCTTTCTCTGGAAACGCTGCCTTTAAGTCAAGTGACTTGCTTTATCATCTTCCATTGCAGTAAGTGGACGGCCGATCAAGTAGTGAGCATGTGTCCTAGTGTGAGCAATAATCGAGAGTTCAGTACTGCTTCGATAGAACGGTGCTTAACTCTTCAAACGATAACTTTACGTTCTCCACGATGCGTTTCACATGTGTTTTTGTAGACTTTACCGTCGCCTTCCAAAGTCCTCCAAATTCTGGTGCGTCCAGTGGAAAAATCGAATGGCATTGATCTCACGGGTGCGGTAAAAACCTTCGATGGCTTCCATAGCTTGTTTGTTATGAAATTGCTGGAATAGCTGATTCAGCTCGTGGTGTGCTCCCCGAAATTTGGTGCCGTCAGTTTCCCAGTAGTTGGCTCATATTTGTTGGGTTGATTCGAAAACATCACTCATTAGGCCAATCTGCCCGAGTAATTTGACGTGCATTTGCCGAATCAGTAAACGTACCACCGGATCTTTGTCTGGTAAGATGAAGGGTGCCGGCTCTCAAATGGTAAACGGGAACGATGCAGACGACTTCCTACGCTTATATCGGACGAAGGTTTGGAAGACTCTTGCTTGGGTTTTTTGGTAATTACTCGCCCAATCTCGTATAGCGAACGGCGCGTCGTACTACGTAACCCATGATGTGTTGATTTGTCCGAAATCTACTGAATCAGGAGAAGAATGTTCAATTTTTAAAGCTGTGGTGACTATTACTCTCTTGGGCTCTGCTAATTGATCATTTGGGATGACTTCTGGAGAATCGAACTCGTGGTCTAGTGCTAGGAGAAATTCAGGGTTGTTCTACAAGAGTTAACTGTTTTTAGCGCTTCCGGTAGTTGTCCTCGCGAAACAAGGGCTTTGTAGAGATCGTACATACTCCGATCAGTAATCACTCATATGCTCTTGGATCACAGCGAATCGGTTTCTCCCGAGCAACTGACTAAGTGGCTTTCTTATCTAGGCCAGGACAATCGTACTATCTATAATACAATTTCCCGGAACGCCATATCCAGGGCAGGATTACGCTTTTGTACCAACCGGGTGATCAAGAGAGCAGCACGTATTTTTTACGAGGGATGGAGGAACCAGTTTCGATTTGCTAGAATGAGGAGCTCTAGCTTTACTGAATCATCGGCAAACAGGCTTCGCAAGTAGATGCAGGCTCCGTGTGCCACAGTTGAGGAATCGAAGAAATTCAAACGCAATTTCTTCGTTGAATGTTACACATCTTGGGATAGCGATTAGCTGCAAAGGGGATAGTGTTGGTTGCGATTATTGAAACCTTTGAGCTGTCCTTTCCTCAACTGGATCATCCCAGACAGCCTTGAGCTGCTACAATTGCTGAGTCAAGAGCTTTGCGAATATGATCACCGGCGAAACAAGACCAAGATACATCACTCGCTTAGTAACTTGTTGGTCCACTGGCATGGATGACTGCGGTTGGTTGGCTTCGTTCACTCCTACTCTTCCTACTCTGCCCGAGAAATTGTTCTAATTCGAGCACCACTTATAACCGGGGAACCCTGCTCTTTCGAGGAACTGTTTCAGTTGCCGCTGACCCTTGACGGCATCCTCTACCGAATCGGCCCCGTGTAGTACATCGTCCATATACGTTTCCTCTTTCACACTTCCAGAACCTGTAGCGGTTGTTATGGATGGGGTTCTGCAAAGAATTAGCAAGATCTGGCTTCGTGTGAAGTACTTGGTGGACCATTTTAGATACGTCTCCAGAAAACGCTATTTTGAGCTTTCGGAAGTTCAAAACGATGAAATACCGAACATTTTGCAGTACGTGGCCAACTTGTAGCACTTCGTTTAAGGGAGAGTTCGGATAGAGACATTGCGTTGAACACGACTCGACATTTCGAACTCGTGCTTGACGGTCGCAGCAATGCGTGGTGCGAGATATAGTACGTAAGACGGTTCGGTGGATCATCGGACTCATAGACCTCGTGGCAGTGCCCAAGAGCTTCGCACTTCTGTAGGAACTTCACATACTGCGCTAGAAGTTCTTGGTGGCGAACGGTTTTACAGCATCAGACCTCTTAAGGGTTAGAGCACCGTAATGGTTCAGTTGGTTGATGTTTTCTTTGAACGGTAGCTTAAAGATGAATCTTCCGCTCACATCTCGTTCGTGTGAAAATAAATAGGCCTTCCCATGCTGACTTTTCAGTCAAATGTTTGGGGACGTCCGGCACTTCTTCGATTTACCAGAACTGCTGCACCATCCGCTGACTGTCGTAAATAGTGGCATGCTTGGATTGTTGGATTGACGCGTAGACAATTTGGCTTCGATGACGACAACAGACACGATCCATCCAAAACGCCAGACTAAGCTAACTCGGCATCAATATGTCGAAAAATAGCTCTGCACCGATCAGCAAATCCATCGTATCTGGCGTGTGGAATTCGGGACCAGCTAGAACCACTCCACCTGGGAGGTTCCAATGTTCGATTTTGATCTTAGACGATGGGGTCATACATGTCACCTGTCGGCGTTACCAGTTTCTCGAGACTGGCGTTAAAAGTGGAGATTCTTCGGAAGTTGTAAATGTTTTGGCTTCTACCCTGTAGGGTTAACTATCAGGAATGCTGCATCACAGTTTTCCAAGGTCTGGCACCTGGACTTCAGAAATTGGATGGTTTGCGTATACCTGGGAACTTGACCTTTCTTTTAGGTTTCTTCTCAAGCTTTTCTAATTGATTTGTGAAACGCTGATATGATCCAATATACAATCAAATCATCCGTAACACTAGTCTTTTCCTGTTCGAAGTAGCGGAAGCTTTCTTCACTCAGTTGATTCACTCAGCAATGCTCGTAAGGGGATTCAGTTGTCATCTTCTTCAGTATCAACAAACAACAGATGTGGGATTACACGATTACTCGTTGGTTTCCGTACTGCCCATAATCGCAAGTCATGTTTGTGGTATTGCTTATCTCCATGGGACGGAGTTGCGATTCCGTCAAAACTTTCCAAGCGTAGCCGTAGTCACCCTCACTTAGAATCTAGGTGTCCTCACCTAGTAGCGCTTTATTGAGAGAATAAAGTTTGGTGGCATGACTATATCCAGAATTGGTCATCAGATCTTGCTATATAGTCTTAAACTTGGTCCATACGGCATAACTTCTATCGAATGTTTGAATTGGTCCTTTTTAGAGGCTGTTGCCGAATGACCACTTGTTGAGCGGTTGGATTGTCTGGAGCAAGCGGGATGTCAGCAGCTTTTGCTGCCAATATTAGCTCTTCGATCGCATTGAATATGCCATAGTGTAGATTCTAATAATCCGCGTACTTCTGTTCGAGACCAAACGGGAATGGCTCTGCGATGTAGCAGACTGTTACACTTTCTTCCTTCAGGAAAGGCAAACACTCTTACTTAACACTTTCATTTCTTTGCTTCAAAAGTATTGATGCTGCGCTTTGGCTGGTTGAAACCAAACAGAATTAGTGCTCGTTGCCTGGGTTGAGTTAAAACGGATAGTTGAACAGATATACGATTTCGGCATCGGTTGAATGTGTCGAATCAAAAAGGTGACCATAGCATTCGTTAGCGGGTCTGGATCATTTGGCATAAAGTCATTTGGCATAAGGTCATTTAGTATAACGGACATTTGGCAGAATGGTCATTTGGCATAATTCTGAGAGTTGATAACACTCAAGGTCATTTTTCATACGGACATTTGACATAATTTATTTTATCTCCAGGATAACGGTCATTTGGCACAATTTCTAATTTGGCATAACAGACAATAAACATAACTGACATTTAACATAACGACATAACGGACATTTGGCATAATTTTGAGAATAATAACACTGGATGTCGCTTGCCATTTTTTTATCTACAGGGAAACAGACATAATTTTAGAAGGAGGGAGAAGTAAGGTCATTCGGCATAATTTTGAGTCTGCTGAAGGTCCAAAATTAATTAGCTTATTCTTCTTTACATACTTTACGCCTCATGTGGCTACACCACATCGCTTCAAGTTGTGTGATGTCCGATATGGCTGTCGCTCCGTCGGAATTAAACTAATTCATAGCACCTATGTTAGAGTAATCCCGGCAAGCTAGAAGAGAACAGGATTGCCACCGCTTCCGATGGCGGGTCGGCAGCCACCTCGCTTCGGTCTCGGTTATGCGCCAAAGCCGCATTACACTGGATACGTCTTAGCTCGACAGCAGTTTCTGGATATTGCCGAGTTTTTTGAACGATGATTTGTTGAATAAATTCATTCAATTCTATATTCATATTCATCGTCTGGATCGAACGGTATATAATTCGAACGAATAGCTCATGATATAAAGAAGGGTAATATGCCAAATGACCTTGAGGATGATCACTTCGCAAAATTATGTCAAATGTCCGTTATGCCAAAAGTCCATTATGCTAAATGACCTTATGCCAAATGACCTCATACTAAATGGCCTTATGCCAAATGACTTTATGCCAAATAACCTAATGCCACATGGTCCGCTCCCTTCGTTAGCACTATGTTGCTTTTTCGGCTCGTACTTGCTTGGCAGTGCTTCTGGCGGTATCCGGAACGCTTTCGTTCTCCTGTTGCCTAGTTCCCCGGTTGTGAATGTGCTTTTTTTCTATTTGTCACGGCTAAAGTTATCCGCCCTTATGTTTCTTCTACTTTATCCGAATTGATGTGAAAGGCTTCTTTTTATTTCACGTAGTGCTCCGCTAAAATATTTCCCCTATATTTTGTACGCTGATTGCTGTCACGAGAATGGTTCACGAGAGGACATGTTGACCTGTTATACGCACGCTAGATGGATTCCGCACTAGACATCAAATTCTTATTCGAGCATGTACTGGAAAAGTCTCCCCAACAATAATTTTGACTCCGTATTCAATTAGGAGAGTTTCAGTGCTCAGCATGTTTAGTTCGAGCCTGTCTTGCGAAACTTGTTCTGATAACACTAGGGGATTATTAGATAGTTTGAAAATAATACTTTTTAACACAAATTTGGCGTCCAGATTCTAACTGAAGCAAGTTTTACGACAGCATAAACTTATTCGTTTTACTAGCCACTGTTAACATTGCACATCGAATATTCACTGTTTTCTTTATTCAAGTACTATGACGTTAATCGGTTATCTTGTGCACCATACAAAGTACTTGAAAAAAAACGAGAAAATAAAAATAATACTATACCGCTATGACAGCTTCCCACATCCACCAAACGTCAATATTTACCATAAACCACGATTGATGATTTGGTCTTCCTTTCTCCCCTTACCTTTCTCCATATACAGGTGATATACGATATTTACAGAAAGAAAGAGTGCATATTTTAGAACAATTAGAAGAATGCCCGTCCAGTGGTGATGAGTTAGTGAGTCCAAAGAAACGTATCAAATACAATTTAGATGCTCACCACGGCAGTGACCCATCTGATCATCATCATCCCCATTATTCTTCTTCTGCTGCTGCTACTGCAACCGTTGCCGCTGCTGCTCCATCGAACCTGGCAAACGACGCAGCTACTGGAACGTGTGATCCAACGGCGGCGTCCTCCGGCGGAACTGTTGGCGGTGTAAGCGGACATCATCACTACGGCAGTAGCAACAGTAGCAACCATTACAACAGCCATCATCACCACCACCATCATAACAGTAGTGAGAATAGTGTGCAGTCTGGTTTCTCCTCGTCATCTGCGGTCTCGCATCACAGAAAATGCGTCGAGGTACGACGGCTCTCGGACTGCAACTTGCAGCAATCAAAATCATTATCAAGCCAATCAACGCCTTCATCTATGCATAGTAACAATAATAGCAGAAGACCGTCCACTGACAGCACACCGTTGCAACAAAGACATGGTAGTAGTAGCAGTAATAGTTCTTCCAGTTTACAACAATCACACCTAGATAGCGGACATCCCTATACGCATTCGCTGAGCAAACGACGGAAAACGATTCTAAACAGTGACAATAGTATGACTGTTATTGCGAGTGCGGGGATCTCTGCGGTGTCGTCGAACGAGCATCATCATTCTTCGCGAGGTCGCGGCCATCAGCTGCACTCGATACACTCGCATGAAGCGAGCGGTGGTGAGAGCGCCGACGGTTCACGGCCCGGAACACCCCTCTGTGATGAACGACCGGAGAATCTACCGCCCAGCGAACCACGACGAATTCCGACGAGTCGCTCGTATAATCAGGAACCGATGAGTCTACCATTGCCACGATTTGCGATACAGTTCTTGCAGCAATATCGGTTGCAGAATCAACAACAGCAGCCACAATCATCATCCGTTGTTCCTGTTTCGTCACATTCGTCGGCTGGCGCTTTGTCCAGTGCATCGCTTCAACAAACTTCGTCATCATCTACACTGTTTTTTACCGTGTCCGGTTCATCGACACAAAGTGCTCTAAGTTCTTTGCATACCGCATCGTCCAGTGCTGCTATGAGTGGTCTATCTTCGCTTTCGTCTAATTCTAGTCTACTAAACAACACGCTATCAAGTCCACCGCCCGTGCATCCAACCAAACTATCACTGGTGATACCACCGAATTCGGGTTCAGGAAGCAACACGACTCCCGGAACTGCTTCTAACTGTTCCAACACCACGAACAGTCTAGAGCATGGAATCCAAGCACCCGCAAGCCCACTACGAGCCCCGTCGGTCAGTTCTAATTCCAGCGACTCCGAAGATGGTCCTTCTACTTCACCGTCCCTGGAAGAACGAATAAACAGGCTGGATGAAATGTACGAAAAGTGGTCCGGAAACAGTCAAACTCGGCAGAATAATACCGCCGCTGACCACCACTTCAACGATCGGCACCACAGCCATCACCTGTATCACCACAACCACATAAGTTCCGCGGTGACGTCGGGTAGCCTGAACCAATCACCCGTTTCGAATGTGTCGTCATCTTCTGCGTCATCGTTCCGGCATAAACTCCTCGAGCTTGACGTACACGAAGTCCCTCCATCCGATATAGTGAAGTCTCTTCTCTTACGAAAATCAATCTTCGACGAAGATCTCAAACGATTGGAAAACATCAGTGATAAATATGAGCCCGGTGTGTTCACCAGTTATGCTAAGAGTACTGTAAACTTCAACACCACCGGTATAGCGAGCACGGCAACTGTGTCACCAGTTAACACGATTCTAGCGTCGCAGTCTCCACTCCATGCGCTCAAGGCTCAGACACCACCGGCAACCAGCTTGCAACGACTTGGCAGCAGTAGCACCTCTGGTTCGCCCATGAATAGTCCACAGCCATACAACAGTCCAAACCCGTCGGTAAAATCTGGTCTTCAGTATCCGTTTCCAAGTCATCCGCCAACAATGCCATCGGTAGCTGTCACAGCATCTGTTCCTACTAGCACCACCTTCGCAGCATCCGTATCGTCTCCTGCGGCAACAAGCCTAGCCACATCTATCACAGGCAGTACCAACAGTGGAACAATCACCACCTTCGCCACATCTGCCGCTAGCAGCACGTTTTCCGTTTCCTCTTCCTCTGCCTCTTCACTCACATTCACCAGTAGCAGTACGTCAGCGACCTCTGCACCAAGTAGTTGCGCGATAATCCCAAGCTATTCTTCTGGTACCACCACAGCAACCGCAACCCCAGCAGTAACAACAACATTGTGCAGGAGCACTTCGGCTACCCTAGCAAATAAACCAAAGACCAATGTTTTAAACAAAAGTATTAGTTTAACGGAAAAAGCAAGTACAAATATTAGTAGTAACAACAATAATAATTTAACGTCTAATAGTAATAATCTAACGAGTACTAGCGGTAGTTGTAGCACTAGTTTAAATGAATCATCTGCAATGGTAACAACTACGACGACTATTGCAACGACAACGAGCATAGCAACACCGAAAGTATCCTCAACGATCTCTTCTTCTTCTTCTTCGTCGTCATCATCATCATCATCGACATCAGTAGAAGCGGCTGCGGCCTGTACTGTCCCAGCCGCCGTGCTTGAAACTGTTCCACCAGCATCAACAAGTGCCAGTTCTTCTAGCAATACCGCCACTAGCACGACGAGAACGCCAGCATCCTCTAGCAATCATAGAAACACTACAGTTACGACAGCTCCACCTGGTAGTACAAATTGCGGTACAATTAGGCCCAGCTATATACCGCCACTATCAACGAGTACTTCCGCCGAAGAGGTACACCAGCATTCCAATAGTTCTAACACTAACCATGGCGTCGGTAACAGCAGTAGTATCAATGTTGAAAAAGAGGATAAGCAAGGTAGCAACAGCTCTGGAAGCAAGCACCATAAAGATCGGCGGAAACTGTCGACGGCTTCTTCATGTTCGACAAGTTCAACAGGCTCGACTACACCGTCGTTAACGCCAGCTACCTCCTCTAAACATCCTCCTCCTTTGTCGACATCGAAGTCAGACGAAACTTCGCCTCCCGATGACGATCATCACCCTCATCAGCAGCACCCGACTAGTGACAGTTCGAGTGTAAAACACAGTAACAAACAGAACAAATCAAACCACCATCATGGCCACAACCATAGTCACGGTCACAGTCACAGACATTCCAGCGACAGTACGAGCAGTACGGGCAGCTTGACAACGGTCGCTGCTTCCCGGGGTGGCCCAAACAAAGACGTGTCTGATGAAGCAAATGAGTTTGACCGTTTGAAGCTGGATGTAACACATAACAACGTAAATCCTAGAAGTGGATCAACCAGTAGAAAAGAAAAGGATGTGCAAGAGCGTGATGAAAGGGAAAAGGAGAAAGAGCGTAAGCTTGTGGAAGAGCGGCAACAGCGAGATAAAGAGGAACACAGACGAATACAGGAACAGAAGGCAAAAGAACAGGAAGAGCAAAGGCGGAAGGAAAAAGAGGAAGCTGATCGAAGGGATCAAGAGGAACGCAATAAGCAATTGGAACGTGAGAAAGAACTAGAACGGAAATCGCAAAAAGAGCGAGAAGAGAGTGAAAAGGCGGATCGGGGTAAACGAGAAAAGGAAGAGGAGAATTTGATACATGAACCCAAGAAACAATCACCCGACGTTGAAGAATGCGTTCCTGCGAAGAGTGTATGCGATGAGTTATCGAAACATCATAAAGGCCGTCGTGACACTGTCAGCTCGGGTGGAAGTAATTCACCTGTAAGAAATTCGTCAAAACGACGGCTTAGCTCACCGGATAGCAATGACTCTCCAATGGAAGATGCTAATGTTATGAAAAAACATAAGCAGGAGGCTCAGGACAACAATCGGATTTCTGAACGACGGGACTCTGGCAGAGATGGCAGAAAGGAGAAGCACCACAAAAGCCACAACCGTACGGAGAAGTCGTCCAAGTCTTCCTCGGTGTCATCTAGTTCTTCAGAAAAATCCATTTCTCAACCGAACGTGCTTAGCATTGGTGGCAGACATGACAATCAAGATGATAAACAACAGTTCATGTTAGAGGAACGACGAAAAGAGATCACTTTCTCGGGCGAGGAACAAGTGCAGCACAGTCATCATCACAAGAAGAAGGACCGTTATCACGAAAAGCATAAATCCAAAAAGGATCGAGAGTCGTTTGGAGATAAAGAGAATACACAGAATGCGAATTTTTCGGTTGAACAGTTTGCTGACCATCGATCAACTAGTGACGAAGACGAACTCAGTCGATTACACCGCAAAGAGCGCAAAAGTTCCAAGGACTACAGCAAACGATACCACAGTGAGAGTGGGGTTGATTATAAAAAATACGATCGGAAATTCAGTCTCGCCGAATCATCTGCGGATGAAGACGGCAAGAAAAAGAAAAATCGAACTAACAATAGTCGTGTGAAATCAATTAATAGTTCGGAAACGGATGATTCCGATGAGCCTAAAAAGCATTCGATTTTCGACATTCCTGACGAAGGACCGAACATCTCGATGTATGACAAAGTGAAGGCACGATCTTGTAAGAATATGCAGAAACAGGAAGAGGAGAAGAAAATCAAAGCAAAGTTCTCCAAGCTTAAACAAAGCCGTGCAAAACGCGAAGGCAAAAACCGTTCCAAGAGCTGGGACGAGGATTCTGATACGGATGGCATGAACTCGGATACCACAATTAACAGCAAGTATAACCACAAGGACCGACACAATAAAAGTGGGACGATCACGACTTCCGATGACGACGATCATTTGCCGACAACGCCTCGGATTAGACGACATCCGAGAGAGCCTCTGGCGTCCGACTCGGATGAGGAGGAACACAGTCGTCGTATCCGAAGTAACCGTGACCGATTGAACAATTTGTGTGACGATGAAAGCTCCGACGTAGATCACCCTAGAAGACATGCTCCCCATACGCCACGTCGAAGATCCAGTGAGAAGATATCTCGGAAAAACTCAACGCGAATACAATCGGATTCAGATACGGATGAGCATGGCTCGATTAGCCGCCACAAACATGCGGCAGGTATCGATCACGGTAGTGAATTTGAAAGCATTAATACTACGGCTGATAGCAACCAATCACATTCGTTCACTAGCAAGATGAACGTTGTGGTAATAAAACAAGAAATCAAGAGTGAAGAAGACAACACCCAGGAGACAATTGGAGGTAAGGTGGACATCAAGGTGGAACGAAAAGTCCAACCACCGTCGGCTCTTATTACTAGTGACGTATCGGATGATGATGTGGTGAAAAGTATCGTGAAATCCGAACTCATTCCGAGTACCATGATCAAGAAGGAATTGGTGGTTGAACGACTAACTTTTTCGAAGGAACGTCTAGGCCAACTGTGTGATCCAGTTTCTTCGGAAGGAGAACCAAACATAACTACGGCTGTGAATGCGGAAATCGAGAACACAGTTAATTCAGCAGTTGATCAGATGATCTACGGTCATTCGGAATCGAAGAAAAAGCATAAAAAGAAGCAAAAGCGTCACAAGACAATGGAAGGTTCGGAAACAGATGTGAAGAGCGAAAAGGAACATTCCCCTCGTGATGACACTGGTTCAATGTTTGACGAATTGAAGAAAAATACGGATGAACAAATGTATGCAAGTTCGAAGAAGAAACATAGCGGCAAGAAGGAAAAACGGCGCGATCGCTCGAAGGAGGAATACGAACGATCGGGCAAGTCGAAAAAATCGAAGAACAAGCATAAGGATGGCATAAAACTCCCAGATATTGTCACTTCTAACACGAAACGCGAGGAAAAGATGGAAGACATCTTCGGACCCATTTCAGATGAGGAATCGCAGCACTCGTCTGTAGAAACAGAAGTGTCTGTGAAACAGGAACAGCTAATGGAAGCGAAGACTGAAGAAGATGCTAAACATTTGGAAAATCAATCGAACGAAGGTGAAATGACCGAGAAGGAAAAAATCAAAGAAGAATCCAGACGAAGGAAAGAGCGAAAGCGAAGAGAGCGTGAAAAAATACGAGCTGCAATGACTATGAGGGACGAAGAGAATAGTGTGGATCTGGATGAGGCAGGACGTGCATTAGAGGCCCAATTGATGAGTGATTCTGATCAAAAGGCTGACGATGCATCACCGACTTCTACGGCTGCTACCAGTGGCAAACAGTCGTCTACAGATGTGATGGATGTGTTTCGATTTACCGATGGCGACGATAGTATGGAAACCTCTTTCAGCGAGAAAAAGGAATCCGATCATAGTCGCAAAGAAAAGAAGAAGAAAAAGAAACGTGGTAAAGATGAAAAGCATAAACATCACCATAGCAGCAGTAGTAGCAGTACACACCACACAAATCCACCGATAACAACCCCTTTTACGCCAACGACCAACAAACTTTCTTTGGACATAATCTCCGCTCAACAGGAAGATTCGAAACATAATATGAGTAAACAATCGCCAAGTTTGCCCTGTTTGATGGGAGATAGTCCGCCATCATCAAATCGCCAGTCGACTCTCCCGACGCCTGTGTCGACTTCTTCTGGACAAATGTCGCCACCAACTCCAACAGGTCGCGAATTAGCATGCTCAACTCCAACTAAAGAAGTAGAGGAAGAAAAACATGCAATCACCAAAGAAGACAGTGAGCTACTCAAAGCTACAGAATCGACATCGGCACAATCGAAACGAAAGTCGGAGAAGATGATTCCGGCTTTTGGGGAGATCGATCAACAACTTCATGAGAAAGCTGTGCAATCTATTTCGGGAGAATTCATCACTGAGAAGACTACTAAAGATGACCTCAACGTTCCAGATGTTGACAGCGAAGTGAAAGATAAAGCGGATGAATCAAAGATCGAGGAGAAATCCAGGGCAGTAATCTCCCAGGAAGAAACGGAGGATGCTGTAGCAGCTTTGCTCGGAGAGAGCTTTGGAACGTCCAATACTCCGGATTTCTCTATGGATTATTCGCTGGATCCAGTTGAAGAGTCATCATCACAACTGAATAATGAACCTCCACAAATACCCGAAGAAGATGACGAAGAGATGAAGAAGGCCATTCTCAGTTTGAACACGGAAGAGCACATAAAACTCGATATGAAGCCTGATACACCACAGTCAGAGCATGATTTGCAAATTGATACTGATACCGAAGATGCAGCAGATGATGAGCATCCGGCTAGTTTACTAAGATTTGATAATCCACCAAAGACGCCCGATGTGGATCTTAGTCAGATAGGCAAACCTTTATCCGAGACTAATGCGGTTTCTGCTCCTGATTCTGCGAAGAAGTACGATAAACTGGAGATGCCAGACACACCAGGCAAGAATGTTCAGATTACTAGCAATATACCTGCAAAAGTAACACCAGAAACTCCTCCAGTGTCCACTGTGTTTGCTAAGACTACGCACACTGTTGTAGAAACGTCTCACGCAAGTACATCGATTGTGAGTAAACCATTTACACTAGCTACAAAGCCTATGGTGCCAATTCAAGCACCAATCATTGTGCAATGTCCGAAAGCAGCTTCAACTACAACAGCTGTCACTGTCAAAGATACTTCGAACAAAACAGTTTCTACTATAGCGTCCGCGCCTGCACCGATCACTGTTTTTACTTCATCTTCTCTGATGACGCAGGGTAAACCCGTGCTATCAGTTACGCAAAAGGCTACAATGGTTGGCGTTCAATCACCACACATGCAATCACAACCACAAATTCGTCAACAGTACATAATGCAGGCACCTCCCACAATCAGTATACCTGAGCAACACATTGCGTATCAACCGATGGACGCTGCAGTAATGTCACCACGAGGACTAATCGGAAATGATCCGAGGTTGCAATCGCCAAAGCTTCAACTTCAACCTCATTCACCGTTCATGAGAACTTCTTCTCCGACCGCAACTAGCCCCAATCTATTGCGTCCACAAGTTATTCCGAACCGCCAATCTCCACAGCACAGTCCAGTTATGGGTCAGCACCCAATGATTATCCATCAACCAAGCGGTCACATCCTAGTCTCATCACCGACCTCCAACAACCAATTTGCTTCAAAACCGGGTCAAATGAATCAGGCAATGCATACTGCAGTCCGGTTTCCTATCGGTGCGCAATCAAAAACTACTCCTTCGCCGCAGAAAGTTAACGAACAAACTCCAACTAAGCAGACTGTCAATGCGTACGGTAATCTTGGAATGGCCCCTAGTACACGTATCGTGACTACAATGTCGAGTACAACATCAATGCCCGTTCTAGGGAATGAGCTTTCATCTAGCACCGTCCCAGGTACCAAAATGATTGTAACCTCAACTGCAATCCCAGTAACCACCTATGTAATCCACAACACAAAACCGATAGAGTCAGGACAGAAAGCTCCAACACCTGGTATTCCAACGAAAACAATCATCCACCAACAGCCAGTTTATATTCAGCATCCGGTCAAACAGTTTGTGTCACAGCAACAACCCGTTATGCAGACACATCTTACTTCGGTTCCTCAACCGGTTCGCTTACCACTACCACCACCAATTGTATCAACGTCATCGAGCAACGTTATCGTCTCAAAGACAAAAGAAGATAGTAAACCGCAAAACACCATATCTACCATCACATCAAATCCGAATCTGCTGAATCAACCGACGGTTACACCTTCGGTAGACGCCAGTGTTTCCGAAAAGGCAACGGAGCCCAACAAAGAAAGTAAATCCTGCATTGAGCAGCAAAATGTGTCAAACGTTGCAGATAAAGCACAAGCTCAGGGTGATGAGAAAGCAGTGCAGATGCAGACTAATTCGAAAGCTGAGACTACCAATACAATGGTTGATGCAAATAAGTCTTCTTCGGAATCTATGCTGACAGAAGAAAACGTAGCCAAGATCCCTGACAACTCTGTCGTTGGGAATGTTCTTGGCATCGACCAGGAAGATCAGGAAGGAGATTCTAAGGAAGATAGCGATTATTGGTCTTCGAAGGATACCATTATAGATTCGGTGATCAAAAAGGTCGATGCGCTGTGTTCAGAAGACGACGCTTCAGAGGGCGGCTCCGAGTTGAACAAGGAAGACTGGAACAACCGAGAGGATAGATCGAAGGTCGTAGATGCAAGTGTGACCAGAAATCCAATTGGAGACATACCCAAATTAGACGAAAAGAATCTTGAAGTAGGAAGTAAAGCCCCGGTTCCAACTCCACCATCGGTTGATTTCTCACCGGCATCATCTGTCGTACCGAGACCAGAATTAAATGCTACTACTATAAAAGAGGAAAATGATGCTGTCGAACCATCTAGTGAGAGTATCATTCATGAAGCGTCCACCCGTGGAGGGAAACGTGGTGGTCGTCGTGGTGGAAGGAAAACTTCAGAAACTGTGACAACGCCCGTTAAACAAGCAGTACCAGAAAAAGCTCCAGAGCCAGAAGTCACTGTTGTATCCAGAAGGGGTGGAAAGGCAGGCATCAAAAGAGGAAGAGGTGGTGGAAGAGGTGGCAGTTCGAGAGGTGCTGCTACAAACGTTCAATCAGCCACTGCTACTGATGCTAAAGGCAAGTCTCTGAGTTCTGGTTCCGATGTGTATGAATTCCATGATGATTCAGGTGAGGAAGTTACAACCAGCGACAAACAGCAAACGGATGGCACGCGTCCAAGACTAATTCTGACAATCAAGAATCAAACTCCCACTACAGCAGCCACCCCCATAATAAGCACTACTTCAGTGCCAACTACATCTTCAACCATGATTCCTTCCACTGTGACCAATGTCACTACAATCAACACCACCACCGTCCAACTACAGCCAACCAACTCCTGTCCGACGTCGCAAACTCCGGTGGAAGTCCAAAGTATCCCGTCGCCGGCTTCTGAACTATCTAAGGAAGAATTTGTGCATCCGTCGGCAAACACTCGCAAATCGCGTCGTCTGCTAGAAAAAGATGGCCGCACTACCGTCGACGACATCATTGAAGACGTCATTCGCAATGGACCGTCGCCAAGAGTTACACCTCCACCGACAGTATCACAGCAGCAACAGCCACAGCCCCCAGTGATGCTTACTCAGTCAAACTTCCTACCACAACAAACTGTGCATATCCCACAAGTAGGTTCACTTGGAGCGATGGCACAACCGCAGCAACCACCTGTAACGGCTACAAGTGAACCACCCGCGCAAACGGGCAGAAGGAACACTCGTCACAATGCAACAGCTGCTAACGGTAAGTACCTTGTGTGACATTAAATTTGAAGCAAACTTATTTAAATAGGTAAAATTGATCAATTTTGAATCTCTAGTGTGGCTACAGAAAAGTTTATCTTTTCAATTATGGCATCATAACGGCGAATAAGTACATCACTAAAAATTAAATGATGAAGTAGGTAATTTCAATTTCATAAGATACCTTTTTATAAGCCTTTATATTAATACTGAGAACTGCCATTACAAGTAAAGTTTTCAATGTATGTGAGAAATAAAACTCGTTTTGAAATGCTACCTGCAAGTAGCAACTTGCCACTAGTCGGCACTACGATCGCCCAGTAAACGCTATAAGGGTGTTGCGTGCTAACTTGGATACAATGGTGATTCTTGCATGCGAACCTGTATGCGGTGGTGATTTTCAACGTATTTTCATTTAAATGTTTACACAGGTTTTTCAGGAAATTTCGTTCTAGCTTAGATGTCTATTCTTTGTGATATTAATAGATATCGTTACTGGAATCAAATTACCTTTTGAGTGATCAATTTACCTATACATTTTCCTTTTTAAGTACGCTTCAAAATTAATGACAATGGAATAAATACAGAAGTGATTATAAATACATTTTACTTACAGCAGCAGCTGATGCTCGTAAATCTCCCCGCGCCGGTCGGAAAGGCAAGGATAGGAAAATATCGGAAACCTCGATGGATAGTAACGATGAGAAACCGCTAGGTCCAGTGAGACTCGCTCAAGCCGATACCAAGGTTGATGATAAATCGGTAACGGGAACACTTACTGCGACTACACCAGTGACACCGAGTGTTTCGGGCAACCGACCAAACGAAACTGCATCGGTGGCAGATAAGACAAAGGATAAACCAAAATCAGCAGATGAAGTCAAAACAGAGCTTGGAACTCCTCAGGCGAATTCACTTACGTTGATAGATCCAGTTACCGGTGAGCTAACAGTGATGCGAACGGGTAAGGAAGGTCAGTATGTTGCCATGCCAAATGCTCCGCAGCCTTTGAAGAAAGTCATTGCAGCAGCGGCTAACGCACAAAATGCAGCAGATCAGCTAAAAACGACTTCTTCACCAACTCCACCACTGTCAGCGTCGGCATCTCCGGTTCCAAATCGAACACCAACACCGGGGCTGGCACCTTCTCCGGGATTGACACGTGTACCAACTCCAAACACTACAGTGACTCCCCACCCGGCTCAGCAGCTAGAAGCACAGAAGATGTCTTCTTCTATGATGGTCAAACAGAGCAGTCCATTGCCACTGACGTCGCAAAGTCCAACGATTCCTGCTACCACTGTTGTTATACCATCACCTCACAGTACTGCAGGAACAGTGGTGATTCAACATCCTCAGGGTGGACAGCAGCATGGTGCTCAGAAACCACACACTTTGAAGGCACATGTCCTTAACTCGCAGCAGATAATGCAGCAACAACAACAATTACAGCAACCACATCCTGGAAAGTCTTTCCAACAGACACCCCCGCAGCAGACACAAATTGTATACAAATCAATCATCCCGCAGCAGCAATCGGGAGCCATACACACCACCACCGGCAAACAAATTCATCCAGGCACGAGCTTAAAAATGTCACCTCAGACGATTCCGCAAGGAATACACACTCAACCGGCACCTCAACAACAAATCATCATCCAAAACCCCATATCGCAACAACAGATGACGATCAACAAACACACAACCATCAACAAACAACCGCAGCAACAATCTCATCAGTCTGCAATCCATCATCCGCCTGGCAGTGGAAATCTTCTGATCAATATACCGCAGAACATGCATCAGCTAGGAAATGTACCAATGTCTCCGAGAATGCCACAACATCATCAAGTGGTGATTTCAAGTACTAAAGGACATCCCGGGCAACCGATTCAAAACCAAGCACCGCATTCGCCGCAGGTTATGCACAAGCAGGCTCCCGGTCAGCAACAGCAGTCGCAACATCAGAACCAACCTGGTCCGCAGCAGATTATCATCCATAGCGGCAAAATTCCACCAGGTCATCAACAGATTCCTTCAGGATACACCACTGTATTACAAAGTGGTGGTAAAATCATCCATCAAGGTCCTATTCAAATGGCGACTCAGCAGCAACAACTTGGCCAAGGACAAATGCAGCAGCAGCAGCAGCAGACTATTGGCGTACCCGGAAAGCATACTACGCAGACGATACAAATCTCTGGTCCTGGTGGTCCTGGAGGTGGTATTCCTATCCATTATCAGTCCCAACCAGGCCAGTCCCAGCAAACGGTCGTGCACAAGACAATCACTACGGTACACGGAGGACAGCAGATCAAGATCCAGCAGCATCACAAAATTGTACCGGATGGTCTTGCTCACATGCAACCAGGTGCAAAAATTGGTGGAAAGCAAGTTGTCCAACATGCTGTAGGTCCTGCTGTGGGTGCTAAACTGCCGCCACAACAGCAGGTGCATCAACAGCCACTTGGTCAGAATCAACCAGTTGGATTAGGCAAAGTCAATCACGTCGTTTCGACGCCACCGACATCCAGCAGTAGTCAACAACCACCGCAGCCCTCACAGTTGCTAACGATTCAGCAGGGTAAGGGCGTGGGATCTTCCCATCTGCACCAGGCACCGCAAATTCTGACCGGTGCCGTTGCTAGTCCACCATTGAAACAACCACACATGCAGAGCCAGCAGCCGATTGTGACGGGTAAGGTTGCCTCTATCCTGATGGCATTGTATGACAATAATAATTGTAACACGTTTCTTTCTTGTTATTTCAATCTAAAGGAGCGAGCAGCACCCGCGTAGCAATGCCGCCGATCAGTCCGCAGGGCCAACAACCATCGGCTACATCGCATCTGCGACACGTCCAACAGCCGGGAATGAATGTGCCCTCGCAAGTGGCATACGAAGCGAATCCGGTAAGTCGCCTGTTATGTTTGTTGTTAATTCGTAGTTCTGTAATTTGTACGCAATCGTTCCATTGTCTTTTCACTTACCTTGAGATTGCTTCATACACTAAGCATCTGTTGTGAAATTTGCCGAAACCGAAGTTCTGCGATGATGCTCGGTTTAAACATCCCAATTTTTTTTTAATCATCTTCATAGTAAAGTCAATGACATAAATGCCTTGCTCTGGTAATTGTTACAGTAGGTGAAGTAATGAGATTCTAGTGAAATTGTCATCGAATATCGTTTTGTTTTCGTCCTTTTTTAATCTGCGTTCTATTTTGCACTGGTCGGATATCGCTTCTAATGTACCTGAGTACAATTTAATGTTTCTTTGAATGCTACCGATCGGATTATTTCGTCGTATTACAATCTCGTGCAGCACGGAGATTTGGCTGGATTCATCGCTCGCGGACAAAGTCCTCCGCCGGCACACCAGCAACAATCGTCACCCATTACACCGGTACATGTACGCATCAAATATGTTATAAGTTGTTGAATCTTTCGTTCATCTTCTACCCTTGTTTGTGTTATGTTCTCGTGTCTACCGTTAGTCCTATTATTTATCATTTTTTAATTAAATATTTTGTACTTCTTACAGACCGATGCCGCTTTCCGTGGAGGAATGCCCCGTGACTATGTTAAGTACATGTACGGCAGAAGTAATATCCATATACCAAGGTTTGTACATTGCAAGCTGCTCATTGGTTCCAAAAAAAAACCGTTATGATTTCTGTTTTTTTCTTCACCAGCAGTAGGTCTCCAATGCTTCCAGGCTCAGTTGAACAACGTGAGCTGTCCGAGATAGAGGAATCAGTTGCGGCCAGCCCACCATTGGAACTGCGACGTCCATCCAGTGGTCCGCGGCCGATAACAACAGCAGTGCCGCATAGTTTGCAGAGTCCGGGAGATCGATCTACAGGTAGTGTACAAACTTCTTTACTGTAGATTTCCGGCAATCCGTTGATTCTTGACTTGTAACTCCACAGATTCACCACAAGTAGCTCAGGTATACATCGGCAGTGCGAGAATTCCGCACACCTACTCGGACTCGCTTAATACTCGATTCTACGATCCGGCAGCAGTAGGTCCGAATGCTCCGCCACGGGCGTTGAGCGCGGAACCACCTCCTGCACACCGACCACACAATCTATCGACGCCTGGTGGAGGTTTTCCACCAGGATCCTACCCCGGAACTCCTAGCCAAACACCACCTCCACCATCACCAGCAAACCTGTCGCAGATCCAGCAACAGTCTCAGCAACAACAGCTGCAGCAACGTGATTTGCAGCAACAGCGAGATCGTGTTACAGTGCAAGGTAATTACGACGTTTATTTTCTCTCAACGTCAAATTATAACTCCAATGTTTGCATTCTAGGACTTGCACCGACCACGCCCATTTCTGCCGGTCCGCTGGCTACACACACCGGTGGCATGCCGGCGGTGTTATCTCAACAGCCGTCCGGCACCAGTAGAAACACCCAGATCGCAACACCGCCCATTGCAGCTCCTGGGACAGCACCGACGCAGAGCGACTCTCTGGAGGCACTCCTTCAACGTTATCCAGTCATGTGGCAAGGTCTGTTGGCACTCAAGAACGACCAAGCTGCGGTTCAGATGCACTTCGTGCATGGAAATCCTGGAGTTGCCGGCAGTTCGCTGCCCAGTAACAGTGACGGGACGACGCCGCCGTTACGAATTGCCCAGCGGATGCGACTGGAACCGGCACAGATTGACGGTGTCGCTCGGAAGATGCAGGTAAGTGTCATCTGTTAAACTGTTGAGCCAATTTTGAGTAAAACCAGTAAATAGCTCACGATGACTAAGCAATTATATTCATGAAGTAGTTCCTGAACTCCATATCCTTATTTTTGCGGATTACACATAACTAAATATGAGTCGCGTTTGAATCTCAAGTGGAGATTTTTTTTTATTTATATGTTGTGAACATTTTTGCACAGAGCTGAACACAGAATCCAATTGACAAACTGAAACATGTTAGAGAAACTGAGATCTTCGAACGCACAAAAAATGCCTCAGTTGCTGTACAGAGTCCATGCTACTGGAAAATGTTGTTGAGTTCCAAGATGAACATAACGTAAGCATAAGTGCAACGGATACAAGCATTCGCTGGAGATACCGCTTTGTCGGTTGCCCCGTATATACTTGTGTACACTTTTGCAAACACGGCAATACTTATATTAAAGTTCAAGTGAGAAAGCTTCAAAAGGCTGTCATCTTTAAAAATGAAAAAAGCAGTTTTTTTGCACATCGTTCATGAAAATTGATCAGTATGTCACAAATAAGGGACTGCGGCTCCACTTGTTGCTGCTGGATAATTCGCCGGAAGACAAAGATGCTTTAAGCACGTTGCCGATGTGCCATCCGGTCTTGACTGAAATTGTGGTTGAATTTGTCTTCAAAAATTTGTGTTCATTTGACAATAAGTTTTAATGAATTAAGCTGAAGGTAATTAAGGTTGGACAGAGAATGGGCAAAAATCGAAAACGAAAAAAGCAGTTTTTTTCACACCGAGTGTTAGATCTTCATCAAAATCAATCAGTTTATGTAGAATGTTGTTACGGTACTGCTGATTGATTTTTATGAAGATTTAACACACGGTGTAGAAAAAGCTGTTTTTTTCGTTTTCGATTTTTGCCCATTCTCTGTTCAACCCTGAGCTAATGTAATAGCAAACTGTGACGAAATTGTGCTGAATTAATAACGGAGTCGAAGTGCTTGACAAATAATTGAAGCGTCGTTTGGCATAAAGCCACTTGGCATAACAATACCGAGATTCAAGTAGTCATTTTGCAAAAAGGTCAAATTAAGTTTGATTTTTTTGTGTTTCGAATTCATCTCGTCAGCAACTAGCACCATTTGTGTGTCTAGCTAGACGATGTATCTAAACTAGTACCTAAATTAGCACCAAATTACAAACAGTTCACCATAACACATAGTTTCGTTTTCGAAATAAGACAAGAGTTCGTTTTCGCTTTCTCGTCAGCAAACTATAGTTTCTGCATTTCATTCCGAGAGATCACTCGAGACAAGTTAGTTGCTTTTGACGCTTCTTCTTCTGTTAATACCAAAACGCATACTGTGACAGTTCAGAAGGCGCATGATGGATACTCGTTGTGTGGAACTGGTCACTCGATCGTCGAAGCAAAAAAAGCATGTGGAATATTCAAAAAGTTGAATGTTGAGGAAAGATACACTAAGGCAAAGCAGCTGGGATTATGCTTCGGTTGCTTGCAACGAGGACACCGAAGGACAATCTGTAAGAACAGCAAAGCGTGTCCGACATGCACCAAAAAGGCACCATGTGTAGCTGCATCAGGAGGAGAAGAAAAACAGCTGTGGTGATGGCCTACGGTTGTAGTGGTGAGGCGCACAAATGTCGTATGCTACTTGATTCCGGAGCGATGGCGCCGATTGATGGTGTGAACGAGATGAAGACTGTAGTGAAATATAAAGTGAATTCCAAAGTAGTAGCTAGAACAACCAGTTTCGAATCGTCATTAGATTATCTCGTTGTTCTTCGAGCTTAGCTGAGTTAGCTGACCTGAAGTTCTATGTACCTGCCCGCTTTGATATGCTGGTCGGTGCTGAGTTGAAGTGCTGAAAGAAGGTAAGATCATATTATCCCTAAATCTACCAGTACTGCAAGAGTGCCAACTTGGCTGGCTAGTTTCTGGACCAGTATCCGACAAAGTAATCGGTACTATAAAGGTAAGGTTGAGCCTACGCCAATCTCCAATGAGCAACTGACTAAACTACTGAAGCGGTTTTGAACCATCGACGAACTGGGAGGTGACACGTCACTTCCACAAGACGGTAAATGTGAAGTGAATTTTATAGAAACTTATATTCGAACCAAGGATGGCCGCTACAAAGTAAAGCTCCCGTTGTAGATCTCGGAGAATCCCGGGAAAAAGCGAAGCGGCGATTTGTGACGTTAGAATGTCGCCTAGACAGATTTTCGGATATCAAACAAACGTACGTGGATTTCATCAACGAGTACCTGTCACTGGGTCACTGCAGAGTGCAGTATTGTGTAATGAAACCAGGCAGCTCCACCACCAAGTAGCGAGTAGTCTTCGACACTTGGCCGAAGATTAGCTCCGTTTGTCTTTGAACGATGTCATGGAAGTTGGACCAACTGTGCAAGATTCGCTATTCAATATAATATTGAGATTCCGCATGCATAAATTTGTTTTCACTGCCAACGTACCTAAAATGTACCGGTAGGTTATTGTAGACAAAAATCAACGGAAATATCAGCGAATTCTGTGGAGAGCGAGCAAGGATGAACCAATTAGGGAGCTGGAATTAAATACGGTGACTTAGGGAACAGCTGCCGCCCCTTATTTGGTTTGGCGACCCAAGTAATCCTTCAACTGACCATAGATGAACAGAGGAATGTGCGGTAAATCGAGAATAGCTCCCATGAAAGAATCGCAACGGGATGTCAGGGCGGATGCAACGCCAGCTGAGATGACGATTCCGAGATCTGAATTGTGTGCTACATTGTTGTTATAGCTGAGCTTGTGGAAAAAGTGCGCGAAACCCTAGCGTTACACACCGTAAAGGTTGTGTTTTGGTCCGATTCGAAAACTTTATTGTGGTGGTTGAAGAAAATGAAAGCAGGTACTCCTGTTCTTGTACAAAATTGTGCTGTGAAGATACGACAGTTTTTCCATCTGACAAATAGCGTTATATTTCAAAGCAGCCCAACCCTGCAGATTTGGTATCTCTTGTGGTGTTCCCAGCTGATCTGATGCACTGTGAAGGATGGTGGTCCGGTCCAAGTGCTCTCTCGATTGTTGTAGAAAATGAAGAAGTAATCGATTTGTTGGAGTCTGAAGAGATTGAACAACCATCTCTTCAGCAAACCATCGGTTTGTTAGTACCGACGATACAGCTTGATCTGTTTGATTTGATTTTGAAGCACACAAGTTACAAGGTATTTTTGCGTACATAATTCGTTTTATTTACAATTGTCGAGCAAAACAAAATTGAACTGAACGCAGAACTGGATATCTCGGCGTCAAGGACCATTGTAATGCGCAGACGGCAATTATTGTACAGCGACAGGTTTATAAGAACGAAGAGAGTGAAAAAAATAACCAGCGTTTCAGTAAAACCAAACCCGATCGAACTCGCTACAGAGCCGTCAGGGAACAAAGCAGAACACGCCAACAAGAAGTTGCAAGTAGAAACACAATCGGAGGGGTCAACGAGCTCCACCCCAACATACGCGACAGTGGCAAGCCAAGATCCCATAGAAAAGCATACAACTGAACCACAACAGGAACCGGTGTACCTGGAACCTATCGACATCGAAAAAAAACTTTCCCAAGCACCCACTTGCACTGGGAAAAATACTCGTCTCGAGGAAATTTGAAGGTTATCGCGAAATAACGCAGATCGGAAAATTTTGATTTAAAGTAAATACGCTCAACACCGAAGTAGCTAAACAGCTCAAGACGCTCGACTTGACAGTTCACAACATCAAGCTCTTCTCTCCTACAAAAGACAACATAACGTTCTTATTTGTCAAGGGGGTTCCCGAAGGCTTTGGAGACGAAGAACTCCTAAACTTCACAACTGCGGAAGTAGAAATCTTAGCAGTCGAACGAATGAAAAGACTAAAGGACAAAGAGCTGATCGCAACC
>NW_026683733.1:0-25000 GCF_030247195.1 Topomyia yanbarensis | reverse complement strand
GGCAAGGGCGGGACCTAGGAGTAAACAAGTACAGCAGGGCTTTGCAATCTGTCACGAGTTGAAATTGTGTTCCGAAGAGGTAGAACTGGAACCTTTCAACAGCCCATACCAATGCCAGAGCTTCTTTTTCTGTCTGACAATAACGTTTTTCAGTTACTGTCAAAGACTTCGATGCAAAGCAAATAACCCAACGTTGGCCATTGTTGTCGGTTTGTACAAGCATTGCCCCGAGGCCCGTTGGGCTAGCATCCGCAATCACTGTAGTCGTTTTGTTGATATCATAAAATCCGAGAATCTTTACTTCTGACATAGCATGCTTTATCGCTTGAAACGATTTCTCACACCGTGAATCCCAAGAGAATTTCACGCATTTCTTTGTAAGTTCTCGAAGCGGTTCATCCAGAGTTGCTAAATTCGGAATGAATTTGTTGAGATAGTTTGCGAGTCCTAAAAAACTGCGAACTTCACTCTCGTTGGAAGGTTGTCGAAAATTTTGAACTGCAGCTACCTTTGTACTTGAGGGGGAAATAATTTTATGCCCAAGCCACTCTACCTCTACAGTTCTGAACTGACATTTGTCAAGATTTAATTGAACCCCTCTTTCATTTAATCGTGCCATCACTTTTTCAAGCCGTAAGTCATGTTCATTCATGTTTCGTCCAACCACAAAAATATCATCAAGGTACCAGTGTGTACCTTCGCACCCACACAGTATTTCGTCCATAACTCTTTGGAAGGATTCCGGAGCCGTCACTAGACCGAACGGCAATCTTTTAAACCTAAATAGACCCCTTTCAGTAATAAAAGTAAGAATATCGCGCGACTCTGCAGCCACCAAAATCTGAAGGAATGAATCTTTGATGTCCAACTTACTCCAAACGGTTCCACTACCGAGCCTAGCAAGTATCTGATCGAAGACAGGCATTGGATGGTGTTCACGAAGTACAGCTTTGTTCACCCTTCGGAGATCCACACAAAGACGGAGTCCACCGTTGGCTTTAGACACCACTACCAACGGAGAGACCCATGATGTAGGTCCTGTTTTTGGTTCGATGATGTCACAACTCAGCATGTCGTCTAGCTTACGGTTGACCTCCGCTTCCAAAGGTATTGGTAATCTCCGGACAGGTTGCACAACTGGCTTGACATGTGGTTGCATATGGATATGTACTTCGACATCTTTGATACACGCGAACGATTCCACTCCTTCCACGTTATTGACTGTAGCTCCCACTCTCAGCACCTGCAACTCTTTTGCTGTATAATCACCAAGCAAACATGTTTGCCCCTTCACCACAACGTAGAAATGCGCGGAAGCGCTCCTGTTTTCAATCCGTATTTCAGCTGTGAACTTTCCAAGCACCGATAGTGGCTCACTGCTACCGTACGACAAAAACGTTCAATCTGTATCTTTTGTTGAACTGGAAACTACGACACCGGCCTGTTTCAGTTGCTCCCATGCTTCTACGGTAACTAGATTGGCATCTGCTCCAGAGTCCACCAGCATATCCAGCGGAACGCCTCCTACCAGAAATCTCAATATATTTGATGAATTGCTGGAAAAAAAGGCGTAATAGACATTTTGCTTTGCGGTTTCATCTGCCTGTGGCTGTTCGATTCGTCGAATTTTTTTAGCTGGTGATGACACAGAAGACTTTTCCGACATTGGACTGCTTTTCAGTGATTTACATTTGGACTCGAAATGACCCATCCGATTACAATTTCTGCACTGTCTACCTCTTGCTGGACAGGCTTCGGACGATGAAATATGTCCGGGTTTTCCACAATTAAAGCAGACAACTTTTGAAAGACGGCCACTACCGAATTTATTGGAAGGCAAATACGGTCGAGCGAACTTCTGTGTGTACCTTTCTTTGACTTTATACACTTTCTCTACGGTACTAGAGTCCGAGGGCTTTGACAGATCCTGCATTTGTGAGTCGACTCCTTCCAAACAAGATGCTATATCCTCAACTTCATCCAGCGTACGGTCTTTTAACAACATACGTCGACGAAGTTCAAGCGAACTGCAACCTTCCACGACAACATCCATAAGCATTAGTTCCATTAAAATCTGTTTCGTTCCCTTTGAATATTTATCAAAGCCGCACAAAGACGCTTGTTGCCGCAGACGTACCATATAATGAGCAAATCGCTCATTTGGCAACTGTTTCATGTGCCGTAAACGGTGGCGCTCTAATATATCTTGCCTAACTGGCTGAAAATAATTATCAAGTGCGATAATAGCAACATCGTAGTACTTTTTCTCTGTAGCCACGAGCGGAAACCTATTACCGTCAGGAAGGTTGGAGAAAACTTTGTCTAATTGCGGACCCCCAAGATATAATAATTTAGCCCTCTTCTTGTATTGATCCGTTACATCGTTGGCGTCAAAATATCGTTCTAGGCCACTTTTCCAATCGTGCCATTCGTGGAATAACTTGGATTTTTCAATTTCCTCGCAGCGGAACTGCGGCACCGGTCTCATGTCATTTGTCTGTAAATTGATATATTGGAACAAATTATTACAATTCACAAGTATACATGTTAAATATTAAAATATTCCTTAGTGCGTCTAATCTAAATAAGGATCATGGCCGTTGATCGATCCTTTCGGCCAGTTCATTAGTTGAGAATTGAGTTCATCCTTTTTCTTCCAGTGGTAAACTCATTCGTTTTCAATCGCCCTACACGACGGTTGATTGGCCCATTCAATCTGATTTCTACCCCGAGAATCCTTTTTTTTTACCTTATCGAAAATAATCTCGTCAATGACCCATTCAATCCAATTCGTCCCTCACGAATTCATTTCGACCCATTCGAAAATAATGTTGTCATTGGCCTCCATTCAATTCGATTCATCTCTCACGAATCTCAATCCATAAATAAATTTCTCGTAGGTTGGATCCTTAATGACACGCTAACCATTAACACACATAATTCTCATCCATCAACAGGACCAACATGATCCTATAACATAGATAGGCTCAGTATATGTTACAGCACAATTCACATAAATCATCACTTGTCAGATTCCTTTGTAGCAGTTTCCGCTAATGCATAGTTTCTGTTTGGTGAACATGAACACGAAAACTACGTATCTTCGGCCTCTGCTGTTCGAAAATGCTCCACAACAAACGACGGTCGAATGAAAATTCACCGCTACCGAACCGAACGAATCGATCAACTCCGCCATTGTTCTCAAGTACCCGTAGCTTTTTTTTGTATTTCCGCATTTTTTAAGTATTCCAACGTTTTAAAATACATACCGTATTTTCTCTGTCGTCGCCAGTTTATAGTATCTAAGTTTTGTTCGGATTATTAATAATAAACTCCCTGATAAATTCGGTTTATTACAGCGCTGATTTTATTCCACCTGCTCGCATCGTCTTCGCTCGGTTATCTCCCTTTTCTCACTTCCGATGTGTTGCTAAATCCCCCACAATCTCACGTCCGCTGTCGGCTGTGTTGCCAGACTCTACAGATATCACTACTTCCTCATACTGTATGATGGGCGTTTGCATTGCAACCAATAATGAACTGTTTATTTCTTTTCCTACAGCCAACAAACTCAGTTACTTCCTGTGGAGGGGCTTAATCTGATTCCCCTGGGAAGTAAGCAGAAGCTACTATAATATCAGTCCTCCCTCTCGTTGTTGGTATATTTAACTATATTGCCACTATATCTCTTTTTATAAATTCGGTTATTGGTGTAAAGTTAACATTTGCACTTACCAGAATACCCGCACGTGATATATTCACCGAGTTGTCAAATGTTATCTTACCCGTTTGTGTAGATATTCCAAGAATATTGTTTTTCAAAGCCCATGGTTCTTGGATTAAAGCTACGTCTTTATTTTCTTTTGTGAATCTGCGACAAAGGATTCCAGTTGCTTCTTTCACATGATGCAGATTCGCCTGGATATTTTTTTTGGTTTTGTCACTCATCATTTGAGTCCCACGACTTGCGAAGAAACAAACGTCAGAGATTCGCTTAACACAGTAAGGACAAGGCCCATGATACTCCGTTCGCGACTGGCATATTTTTCTCAGCCAGCCATTCAGTCCTCGACCCGGAGATACATCTTGACTTAGGGATTTCTGCTTTCAGTCGCCTCTTACGACCTGGGAGCAGAAGCCCAGTGGATCCATTCTTGGCTGAGATACTTCAACCCGCCGGATGCCACACGGCCTATATGCTGCTATTTTCAGAGAAAGATAATAGACTTATCAGCTTCCTAATGAATCACAGACATTTCTGGTTTCACAGACATCAGACATTCTCTGATCTCGACGAACTGAGTCAAATGGTATAAGAGACGAGGCCTTCCAAACTTGGATTAGGCAGTCGATTTTCGAAGTGATTACATAAGCTGTTCATCTGGCTTGAGATCTCGGATTTTTATACAACCGCCTTCATCTTAGGCCCAGAAGCGGTTTGTTATCTTCCAATTTCGCCGTGTAAAAGATTTGTTTTCCTCCATATTCAAACATCAATAACGTAACAATACCAACGACGCTGGATAAGTTTGTAGGAAAAATGCATAAATACCAGAAAATAACAAATCAAGTAAATATTCAACCAAATATGGAAATAATATTTATCTTTCTCTTACTGTGCCCGATGAATAAGCTTAACTGTATCGTTATCCCGTCCAGCAGAATGACCGTGGTGCTGAAGGAATGCGATTTTTCCACAAGAATGAAGTAAATGAAGTAAAATTTTTCAGATGCAAAAATCCACACTCTTCAGGGCTTGCTTAGATTTTTCAAAACAACACAAAAGAAAACAGGAGTCTGACGAACTTGAGGAAATGCCTAATAACTGTGCTATTTATCTGCTGATTTGTTACGGACCTATTATGGACGCCAAAGCTGTATCACAGAGAACAGACATGTAAGCTAGAACAAACTTTCCCGAAAAACCTGTGTAAACATTTAAATAAATAGTCGAAATAAAAAAAGGAAAAAACATTTAAATAAAAATACGTTGAAAATCACCATCACATACAGGTTCGCATGCATGAGTCACTATTGTATCCAACTTCGCACACAAGTCCCGTATAGCGATTGCTGGCCGATCGAAGCGCCAACTAGTGGCAAGTTGCTACTTGCTGTTGTCATTTCAAAGCGACAGTTTTATTTCTTACACAAGTTGAAAACTTTACTTGTATGTCAGTTCTCAGTGGCTGTATGTCTCAGGTTTTTGTTTAACTACAAAAGAGAAAAAGAAGCTTGATTTTGTGACTGCCTTAAAACAAAATATTTCATCGGACATTCGTGGATTAGCTCTGAATGGTGTTGATATGTGATGGTGTGTCCACTCCTTCGATGATAAATGCAAACCATCAAGAATTTTAATCTTTCCATAATACGAGTGTAACTTTTTATTGAAGGTAAAAGCAGATTAACTCAAAACAAAGTAGTCAGGGTTTTTCCATGTATCAATCAAATACGAACACTCGATGAATCCGGTTCACTGTCATAGTGACAGCTGAACGATTTTTCAACCATCAGATCTTATTTTTATTACAATGAATATTGTAACTAGTGTTACCCAATGTCCCAATCCAATTTTCCATTTATCTTTGGCTAACATATGCTAAAGTGTTACTAAATTGTGATAGCGCCAAAGCAATGACATTTCAGTAACTTAACGTGCGTGTCGTTGACCTCGTGCTTATAAAAGCCCAATTTACTGAACCACGTGTTGACATATTTCACAGAAACATTTCAATCCATATCATCAGGAATATCTGCGGTGCGTTTAGCGAATCCTGAGACTCAGATGACTTTCTCGGTTTTCTCTCGATTTCATAACTGCTCTCTGTTTATGCGCTGTTTGCTCTCTGTTTTCGCAGTGCATGTAGGGTAATTGGCCCATTTTAAATTCACTGAGGATTATTTTCATTAGTTTACAGTAGATTGAATGCATAAAAATGGTATCTAAATTTTTGTTTCGGTCCATAGAAAGTCGTGAAAACTGTCAATAACCCATGTTTGAGAGAGTTAAAAATTCGAATTTTCAGTCTACTAATGAACCAGTTCATTGAATAATGATAACAGACATGGGTTGGATAGGGTGACAATGGGTTCAGCAGCCTATATGCTGATCAGATGCATCGAAAGTGCATTTCGCAGGTAGCTGTCAAAAATTAAGTGCGCGTTTGTTGACACGTAGCTTGTTTTCGTGGGTCCGGCAGATTTTCATTCAAGTGAATAAATTTGTTTTTCATCAATTTCAATCGGTGCAACGAACACAATGACTCCGAAGCTGAAGATTTCGGAATTCGTACTGCAGGTAGGTACTAAGAATACGAGGTTCACTAAATCGAGTAAAACACATTTTTTTTTAGTTTCTCATCCTAATTACCTTTACAATCCTATAAATTTACATGTTCAGCTCAAAATTTAGCCAACTAATTAATTTCGACCGATTTCAGCGCATTGCCAGAGTGACCTCCCAGTGCAGTGGCGAGCTGTTCGGAATCATGTGCCGCGGAACACTAACCGTACTTGGATTTATTCTGGAGGGAAAGGAAAAATCAAGCACCCTCAACTACAGCAAGGTACTGAACAATTTCCCCACGGAGATTGATCTGTGCGGATTAATCAAATTCGGGCCGTGCACCGATGCCGAAGCACACTTGAGTGAAATACTGCAGGACGTAGACATCACCGACAATCCGGTGCTGCTGAATTGTGACGCCGACGGAGAGGTGAAGGCTTCTCTCTTCAAACATAGCCAGCTGGAGGCAATCAGCTATGAAGTTGTTAGCGAGGCGGATTTATTCCGAGACTACATGTTTCTGAGACTGCAGTGCAGTTTGGAGCTGTTTTGTGAGCAGAATGAAAAATCAATTTCGCTTAGTTTGTTCACGCTCAGGAAACGGCTTGCTTCCGGGAATGTGGCCTTCAGTGTTGCTGGCACGGATGTAATACTGAATGGGGGAAGCAGCGGAAGTCAGGTGATAGGGTTGAGCCCTGAAGATACGATGGAGAGTTTGTTGGGATTGACAGCAAAAACGGGGGAAGATGACGGATTTTCAGCTAAAATTGGAAAGAAAAAAACTGGGAATAACATTATTCCGACGGAGTATCAAGTTCTGAATATTAACATGTTGGTTAAAATATCAAAAGACGCCCAGGACGAAAAGTTGACCAGAGAAGCTTGTAACGTTACTATCGATAGTAAAAATGGTAAGTAGCTTTACTATTTTATTTTAACGCATTGAAATAACATCGATTTTATTTCTAGGATATAATAAAATTAAAATCCCGCTTCAAGTTGACGTTCTTAGCATGCTACACAGGGAAACTAAAGTTATTTTGTGCTACGACATTCTGGTAGAAAGTGTGTGTCGATCATTGCGCTTGATCCAGAGCAGTTTTATTGAGCAGTTGGCATTCTACAAAAAGGTTCATGTATCAAAATGTTACCATATGCTTCCTGATGGTTTGGGTCACTTTCTGACATGTGTTTATCCGGTTCGCGAGTTGGCTGAGACAGAAGGTTTGTCGAAAAATTAAAATGTTATGATATGTTAGATGATTTATTGTATTATTTTTCAGATGAATTTCTTCTTGAAAAGCGGAGATCCCTGCATGAACAGTTCGGGTTACGAACGAACCGACCCTTTTTCCGAAAGGCCAACGGCTTCCGATTCAGACAAGATGGCAGTAAACTTTTATTCAATCCACACGTTGGAGTTAAAAGGCAGTGTGAGTGATTAAATTATTTCTTTGTTCAACTTTATCCAATTAGGTTTTATTTCAGTAACGGATGGACGGTTATCGTTGGTACAGGGGCGATACAGTTACCACCACTACATGCAGGATGGTTTTAATGACGATGGGTGGGGCTGTGCCTATCGTTCTTTGCAAACGCTCATTTCATGGTTCATCTATCAGGGCTACGCTGATGTTCGAATCCCGACGCACAATGACATTCAGAAGTATCTGGTGCAAGTAGGTGACAAACCATCCAGTTTTGTCGGATCCCGGCAATGGATTGGTTCCACCGAGGTGTCGATGTGTTTGAATGAATTTGTCAAAGTGGACTCGAAAATAATGCACGTGAGTTCCGGAGAGGAAATGGCAACCAAAGGCTCCGAACTGGTGTACCATTTTGATACGCAGGGCACACCGATTATGATTGGTGGTGGTGTATTGGCGCACACAATTCTCGGGGTGGATTACGATAGGAATAACGGAAATTTGAAGTTTTTAATATTGGACCCCCACTATACGGGGCTGGATGAGATAGGGACGGTGTTGGCGAAAGGCTGGTGTGGTTGGAAGGGTGTGGAGTTCTGGGATAAGAAAGCGTATTATAATCTGTGCATGCCACAGAGACCTCCAGTGTTTTAGATAACAATCAGTGTTGTTCTTAAAGTAAATAAATTTGTTTTCCATAAACAAACATGATTGTAAATATCACAGCTTGTGTGATGTCATGTAAAGAAATGACCCCAGAATAAAGCGTATTCTAACCAAGTAACGTATTCATGAATGTACTGTATAAATACGCACCTAATTGTGTAGCTCTAAACATTGCGCACTTTCTTATTATCAATACTATAAATAATCAGACAATAAAACGACAGGAACCGTTCTTAGAACCATATCCAACCTCCACATTTCCTCCAACTCTACGGCCAGTGGCTAATATCTGGCAATTTTTCCACCGTGAGTATCTACCAGATTGTGATCCAGTAGAATGGCGACGTCGATTATGGTGACTTGACGTCGAGCCTTGTCATAGACTAGTATATTTGGGCGGTTGTGGTTTGGGAATTTGTTCGATAGAACCGTGCGATCCTAGTACAGCTTTAAACAGGCATTTTTCAGAACAGGTACAGGCAGGTAACAATAGTTCGACAGAATCTTCTCCAAAGGATCATGTTTCAGCACCAATTGCTGATACAGAATATTAGCAACTAGTTGGCTAGTACGCGGCAGCCTGCCATAATGTGGTCGATGGTCTTGTGCGGCGAGTGATACATCTGGCATATATCCATTAACTTGTCCTTCATGGCTATAATGTCGGCCTTAATCACTAAAGAGAGTTTGCCTCGCTCGAGCCACAGGTTCGATGCAGCCTTGTCGGCTGCTCCAACTGGTGGAGGTGCGCACACGGTACCGCTTCGACTCTGCAATCTTCTTTGCAGTTTGTAGAATGCAGTTCAGGCTGTAGTTCGCTTGCGTTAGGTGAAGTGCGCTATAGTTGCGGCCTGCAGTACAAACTGCTTGATATACCCCATGTCGGTTGGCAATTTCCACAAAGTATGCTCGCAGTCGTAGTGCCTGCGCTACGCATAGTGCCTGGATGTCGACTATTCCTTGTCCCGTGACCATATGAATCTCTCCAGCGTCGGGATTTTTCTCTCAATATCTTCCAGATCAGTTCGGTTCCATTTGATGACGTCGAAAGTGTAGGTCAACACGGGGACAGCAAACGTGTTGCTTGCTCTAACCTTATACCTCGCGTCCAGGACACAGTTCACTCGACTAAGAACTCATCTCGGAGGTTAAGCTTGATGTCGGTGTGGCGAATTCCGGGGAGCTGCCGGAATCTGGGAAAATTATACGATTCGCCGAGATACTTATACGATTCACCACGAAGCATGTCCCGAATCATCTCACCTTCGTCGATCTCGTAGTCACCAGTGTTGACCAATCGAGCTGATAGCTGAACAGATTGGCATTTCTTTAAACTAATCTCCATGCTAATGTCGCCACTAATCCTTTTCGACTAGTTTGCTGACAACACTCAGTCGTTCCGTCGAGTCAGCATAGATCTTGAGAAAATCCATGTAGAAGGTATGGGTCACTTCTTCCGGTAAGCTTTCTCCATACCTTATCTGACAGCCATCTTCGTACTGAGGGGGTTCATCGCCAAATAAAACCAAAGTTGGCTGAAGGAATCGCCATGGAATATCCCCCTCAATAAACGGAATGTCCTAGACCGCAGCACGTCTTCCCCAATTCTGAACTGCAGTGTTGTCGGTCACCTCTCGATCGCTTGCCGCAGGAACCACACGACTACATCTACTATCTGATTTACTAAGCTTGATCTCCCGTTTTGAAGCAGCCCTAGCTTCCCGAAACACATTCTAGAACTTCTCTCTTTCTGGCTCCGATCTTGCTCTCAGAGCCCGCCTACTGGATCTGGGATAAGCAGCGCGTAGCGTACATTCCACCAGTAAGCTGGACACCGTCTACTACGTGGCTCTAGTTTTCGTGACATTGTGGCGTCACATCCTTCTCCGTGCTGCAACAGGGTTCCGTTGGCCGATACAGTAGCGATTCGCCTGGTGGTCGCTATGGGTATACTTTTCGCATACTGTCCAATCAATGTTCGCTGCCAGTGAAGGACTGCAAAATGTGACGTCGATGATAGACTTCCTCTTGTCTCTCCGAAATGTACTAGTGGAACCTTCGTTGCACAATCGTACGTCTAACTTCGCTAGAGCTTCCTGCAGGATACTCCCTCTTATGTTGGTTAGTCTACTGTACTACTCCACAGCCCAGGCATTAAAGTCACTTCCAATGACTACCGACTTTCGTTCGATCAACTGCTCGGTTAACTGCTCCAGCATTAGACTGAACTGCTCCATTATCTTCCATGGATGTGCGTAATAAGTGCATACGAAGACGCCGTTTCTTTTGGCGGCCACGAAGTCTTCGTATGAGCGTTTTATCACTTCATGAATGGGTAATCTGTCCATAACTTACATCGCAGCCATTCCCGTTCTATCCGCCACCCAGTTACCGTTAACCCCCCAACGGTAATGGAGATAACACAGATAAATCTGAATATCACAGCAATTGTTGCGGAAGTCTACAACAGAAACTTACGTCGCTTATCAATTATAGAGCCATATCAAGCTCCCCTAACTAGATACGGCTCTGCAATCAAAGCTACGTTACACAAAGTTTCTGTCGTAAGCTGCCACAATAGTTGCTGTGCGGTGTCACCGTTATACAAGGTTATCTGGAGCGCAAAGCACGCACTTCGGTCGCTGCGTGCATCTTGCGTCTCGCAAGATGACCCATTCCCAGCACATACTATATCTATCCGGGCAAGCCCCTGTCAAATGTCCAAAGCCCAAACACTTGAAACACTTTTCCACTTATTCATTCAGTCGTGGGTGGCTATCAATTGGCATCTCGCTCATCCAATCGTAACTTTGCCTATCTCCAGATCCTTATCAGCAGCCGTTACCGCCGTACCCCTTATTTAACAGGATCGTCATGTATGTGCGTTTTGCCCAGGTTGCACTATGCCTTCAGGCTTTCACTTCTGTCTCTTCGCTCAGCGACTTGATCATAATCACATGCATAGTCGCCTGGTTCTCACCACATTTTCACCCGAATCACTCAGCTTTGCATGTGTCATCTCTTTGCCTAGTGCAGCTTTTCTCTTCGGCACCTTCTGACGAGCCGGAGGATTTGCTATTTCCTTTGTTTCTTCTTCCAACCGGTACTGCAGATTTCTCCTTGTTGAGTAGCGTATTTCCCTGTGAGGCAGCTAGAGCGTCCTCACGCATCTTCCTCTCGGGTGTGCCTGTTGTTCCGTCTTCTGGCGAGGCACTTGCCCTTTTTGAATCACGGAAACTGGCGTGTTGTTCACTTCAACAAGTTTCTCTTTCTACTGTTTCGGGAGAGCGAAGAAAATGGCAGCCTCAGCCGACGCCAATGCACGCTCAGCTACATCTGCCCTCATGACATTCACAACAGACACTAGTGCCTTGCGGGCTCTGAGTACCATCTTCTTAGGATTCGTATGGACATTGTTTCTCACGTCCGCGAGCTCGTGAAGCTCCTTCACCTAGCACTTCGCTGCCACTATTTTCGGTTTCTGTGGGATTGGCTCACCCCCTCCCCTCGGCCGAAAATCAAGCAATATCTGAGAATTTTTTGTGGAAAATGAAGAGATACGAACTTCTGCTTTTGATCTTTTATTCGTTTTTCATCGATAATTAGAAAATGATTTTTTTTCGAAAACGCAAAATGGCGGCGTCAAAATGACAGATCGCGACAGTCTCTGCGCACGAAGCATCGTCGTACTTTGTCAAGTGCAGGGTCTCTCGAAGTTAACTGAAATGAGAAATGGATATAATTTATTAAAATAGATAAAATTTCCTTTGATTTGTAGCTAATTTAAATAAATTTTGATAAACAGATTAAGAGATTACAGCAAAAAAATCAAATTCAATTTTTTCTTAAACGCCTATAAAATTGTTTTTATCGTAGTTTTTCTAATTAAAAGTGAACGACGTGATGAAGGCAGCTAACGAAGCCGGACAAGAAGAACAACACTTGCCATCGGATCCGATATAAGATGTCTTCCAAGCTGACTTGACCAAACTGGTCGGGGATCTAAATATGTGTTCCGTACTACCTTTAGACAGGTTTACAATGCCTTACTTTTCAAAGAGGAATCCGAATCAAGTGGTCTACTTCAATTGTAGGCAAGCTCACGAATCCAATTTTTCCAATGCAGTCCGCGAAGAACCCAAATCCGACAACCGAGACAACACAGTCCAACTCCTACGTAGGGAAATCTGAAACAGGTCAAACTGCAACCGACAGAGGATGAGAGGAACAAGAACATCAAGTATCTCAAGTCAATCGCAAAGAAGCCAGCACTTTCAATAGTTTTTCGAGAAACCAAACAGCTCCCCCCCAGGTAACACCGATGCTTCTCTGGAGGATGTCGGTGCGGGTCTGGGTATCCTCTAGCCATGTATCACACGACTCCATCCCTAGGGAAGGACCAAATTACTCTCGTTCTACAGTCGAACATGAATGGTCTTAGGGGCGGTTTAGGGGACCTACAGCTGCTGATCGCCTTGTCCCAGCCAATCCTTCTGGCACTGCAAGAAACGCACATATGAAACAGCATTGATCCTGGTACGTGGTTGGGAAACCGCTGCTCCTGGGATGCCAAAATTGGAAACAACATATTCCAGACTATCGGTCGGACTGACGTTCCATCAGATCCGGTCTAGCTTGATACGGAACTGATAGTTGTCGCGCGAATCATTTTCTATCCGGTCAGGTGCACGGTCATCTCGCTATACCTCCCGACCGAAGTACGGGATGTTGGTACGAAAATAAAAAACATGCTGGAGCAACTCGAAACTCCTTTTCTCGTGATGGGAGATTTTAACGCCTATCACATGTTGTGGGGATCTAATAGATGCGATCAACGGGGTATCCCGATAGCCGAGGCTATCGAGGACTGCAATGCTATTATACTGAATGATGAAAATCCCGCGTACATTCAAGGCCAATACCCTGCCCATGATCGCATATTTGTCCCGTTTTCTATGGGATTTCCTATCTTTATGGGACTGATATGCGATCATGGGCAGTACATAGAATGGTAATCTTCGCCCTAACAGCCGAAATAATATACCTCGAACTAGTGGCAAGCCTTCTCCTCGACCCATACATTGGTGGAATTCAGAGGTCAAAGTGGCTGTCAGAGAGCGCTGCACGGATCTAAGATCTCTGACAAGGACAACTTTAGATTACCCACTGAGAGAACAGAGAGTGATTAACTTTCGTGTCGCCAGAAATTCAGCTATAAAGTCCATCAAAGTGGCAAAAGAAAAGAGCTGGAATGTTTTCGTCGAGGGCTTCTCACCCGAATCAACTTCATCCGAAATGTGTAGGAGAGTGAATGCCTTCAGTGGTAAGAGAAGGCAAAATGGCTGCTGACTCGTTGTGAACAGGAACATTATGACTGACCCGTAGAAAATTGCTATCGAACTCGGTAGACACTTCTGCACTATGTCCGCCGACACTACCTTCCTGGCACGCCTCCAGAAACGAAGTCGAATCAAGGTGTCATTTCCACCAGACACTGTGTTATATTTGCACATAATGGTTAAGCTAATGTGCATATTGAATGAGATTATAAAATTAAATTATGGTTCATTGAGGTAATTGGGATAAGCGTGCACGGCATACCCGACAGAAGAAGGTGTGCAAATAAAAACACTCGCTTGACAAGCAAAAATTTGTCTGGCAACAAAAATCGGACGTAGGTAAAAACGTCAGAAAAGAAAAAGAAAAACTTGGAAAAAAAGCCAGAAGTAAGGTTAGCGTCCATCGGAAAAGAGTGCCAGCACGAGAAAACTGAGGCCCTTCGAGTTACCGGCAGTCGCTGGGAACACCTACGACACCGCTAACACCGATGACACCACTCTCGCATCCGTACCATCGTAGGCAGTATATAAACGAATCATCCCCGTCGTCACGAGGCCTTCCGCTTCGGCCAGCGGTATAAAGGTGGTAGCGGTATGTGCTGCAAGGGTAACGCCGGCAGTGGATGTAAGAGTAAACCACGCAGCCCTGCGGATGTTATGCTCTAGCGAGTTCGCTAGCAAAATCAAGACAAAAACAGCAACAACCATTTGAGTGCATCAAACACGATTGTTTGATGCACTCAAATGGTTACCTCAAATCCCTCGACGATATTGGCCCGGTCCCGACCGGAGAGTCCGTGCAGCCCGGCTCTTCCCGTGTTGGCACACCCGTAGTAGCAACAATCACCACAACATTACGTCTCGATCGCAAAAGCCAGAGTCCGGTGCAGTTGGCCAAATTATGGGGTAAACAGGTTTGGAACCATCTAGTAGCGGAAGAGTGCAGTGCATTTGTGAAGAATGACTAATTTGGTGGCGCAGGATAAATCAATCAGTGATGGTGGTTTGGGATAGGAAGCGTTTCTAAATGAAAACAACAAACTGGTCGAATCGCTGGTGGAGAAAGAGAGAACAGAACAACGTCGCAAGGCACGACGGATAGTAGGCCCTCAAGCAATTGTCCGGATCACATGATGACGTCAGCCAACATCATTAAGGTGAGTGCACCTCTTTTTACCTCCTTCTAAGAACCATATATGTTTTGGGGCAACTTTTATTTTACAGCTGGGCAAAACTTCAATAGGGTATTCCCAGGTAATTCTTGACCTGAGAATGCCCCGTTGAAGTTTTGCCCAGCAACTCTTGCCGCTGCGCACGGACAAACTGCTGGACTCGATGATATCGAATACTCCTTTTTCGACACTCTCCACCAGCTGGGAAAAGAGTTTGAGGGGAATGTCTCAACCGTATCTGGGATGGACAACTTGGAAAATGGCCTTAATAAGTCCTATCCTCAAGGGAGGGGGAAGAGCCCGAACCCTGAACGACTTCCGCCCCATAAGCCTACTTCGGTGCCTCGGGAAGGTTATGGATCGGATGGTCAATAAACGCTTTATGATCCAGAGGATGTCCATATTTTTGTCTACACCGATGATCGTAGTAGTAGGGAAGGCTTTCGGTCGGTGGAACAGTGGGGTTTAACCTGGTAGCTGTCAAGTGCTCCATCGCCCACTGTTGTAATTCGCACCACGTTGCCACTAGTCGACCAGTCAAATTAAATGGCAAGCTGGTTCCCTTCCGTCGGGAACCGAAGGTCCTCGGCATCACACTGGATCACGGCCTCACCTTCATGACGCACTTTCGATCTCTCAAACGAGATTGCGAAAGCAGGAAACGGTTAATTCGGAACATCAGCTACCGGCATTCGACTTGGAACAGGAAGACCGCACTTAGCGAGGGGAGGGGAGGGGCTCTTATTCATAGAAAGATCTACTATGGAATCATGACTGTATTGGTTTCTCTATGCAACAGTACGATAGGACTGGCTTCCAATCTACACCCAAGCACCCCAGCGGAAGCCGCCTGTGTCGAGGCCGGTCTGCTCCCCTTCCGACAGGTAGGCGCCATCATTATGCTCCGAAGGGCCCTAAAAAATCTGGAGAGGACATCGGGCAACGATTGCGCCTTACTACAGTCCGCCCAAAACATATTTCGGAAGTACGGAGTTTCCTCAACTGGCACGTCTTCATAGAACCCGGGACTGCTCCTGGTACGAAAGTCAGCCGTGCACGAACTCTAGCTTATTTAGGTCACTTGGCGCTGGACCCTTCGCAGAGGTACCCCGAGCTAAGTTCTACCAGCTAATGAAAGATCGGTTCACAAACCACCGCTCGCTCGGATCTTATTAGATGTATCCAAGCTAGTCGGCTGAGTTGGGGTGGGAGGTCAGAGAATAGGTACAGGCCTTGCCTTCCCTTTTCCGATTGCGAACTTGTCACACATAGTTCACCCACGAATATACAATCGCCAGGGTCGTTACACCAGTGTGCCCAATATACCAAAAAAAGCTTACTGTTGAAGACCTCTTGGTGAATAGTCCGGAATTCGCCAACTTCCATGTCCTCCACCGGCTCCCACTCTCCATCAGCGACATCCTAGCAAACGATCTAGTGAGCGAAGAAACTCTAATCTCCTTTTTGTAGAAATGCGAGACTCCTCGAATGTATCTAGAAAACGAACATCGAACGCGCTAAACATCTCTCGGCTCACAAACTCCAAACAAATGCGACCACTCGAAGCCAATAACCATGATAACTACACACCATCCAAACCGTGGGCCCTCTGCCTCACACTTAGCGAGTGCAGGGGAGGTTTCCCGCGGCCCATTACAACTACTATATCGAGCATCGACCCCCTGAGATGCAACGTACCTATATAACCCAAGACAGCATATTGTCCGCCACCCAACATGTTTGTATATTTATTGTACACAACTTGACCCCAACAATTCATTCCTGAGACTATATCATTACAATAATTATATCCATAAATGTTTTCGACAAAAATATACTGCCAAATTCATATAATGAAATTAGACATACAACATTGCTAATCATGTACTGCTTTTTTATACAGATAACATAGGTAGAGTTAGTATGCATAGAGTTTTAGATATTGGTATTATTGTGTAGACCATTGCCATTGGCACACAAAAAGTCACGGAGTACATTTTTGATTTGTAAACTGGCAGTAAACGCTTCAAACATAATACTCACAAGATTAGTGAAGATCAAACCTAATAGGAATGCGGAATCTAAAAACATCTTATTAGTTCATAAAAGCTGCAACCCATTGTAAACTCTAGACTAACAACCATTCCCAACAGGCAAAAACTGTTTGTGTTTTTTGCTGGCACGTGAGAATGTGTGCCATTCAAATTTCGGAAACGCATAGATAATACGGTGAGTACCACTTCGTGAACCTCACTATCAATATCGTGGCTGACAAAGGCAGCGAAACGGCCAAAGGCACGCACAACAAAACTTCGTCTATAAATACAGTCTACGTTCATGTTTGCCTACTAGTGAACGAGCTGAATTATGTCCAAGATAATCGAATAGGATGATGTGGAATAGTATAGTGTTGTTGCTGGTGTTGGGGTCCACCATCGGACTGAGCCACGGTAGAAGATGTGGTGTAGTGTGCAGAGTGAAGGATCCTTCGATTGTGCAGAGCTCGAAAGTACTCAGTAACTGTTTGTATGAAGTGTACCCAGTGGAGGTGACCCAGGATATCACCAATCTAATCGATGGGACCGGTTATAACAATAAACTGTTTTCACTGTACGGTGGAGCGAGTTCGTGCAGTTACTTTGGTAATCTGATACGAACTCAAAGTGGCCGCCAGACGCTGGTGGATACGATTAAAGATCAGCTGCAGAAGAGTGGCTTCCGCGGGTTGGATCTGCAGTGTGACCCAGGGCATCCACAAGTTTCTCAAGTAGGTTGAAACTGTTCTATTGGGCGGGATAAGCACTAGAACACTTGATTGTGTTAATGTGCAGATACCTACATATTCTATGTGTAAAGTTAATAGTATTAGCTCCACAAATACGTTGTTACGAAAACTTAGTGCTTGCCCCTCGGTAAAGTGAGAAATTAGTTCGAGAACCTTACCAGTTTGAATTTCTATTTCTAGCAAGACTATGCGGAGTTCCTGCAGATTTTACGAGATCAATTGGGTGGGAGATTCATCATCTCCGTTAGTATACAGAGCACTAACATTGAAACATGCCTGGTGAACACAATGAACACAGTAGTCGATCTGGTGAATGTAGCTCTGGATGCTTCTCAGTTCTCTTTAGTACAAGCATTCATCTCACTTGGCTTGAGTCAATCAAAAATTGTGCTTGATATCCCATTGCCAGTTGTGTTGGTAAGTCCCTAAACAACGGACTATTTTGAATTGAATAAACTGATCGGGCTATTTCCAGAACTGCCCGCTGGACACTGGAACCAATAATCTGTTTTCGGTGATTCAAACGGCTGTAAACGTGATCGAGGTAAAAAACCTCATCGGTGCAGCAATTCAGCTGGATCGGGATGACGTGGCAGGAATTTGTGGAAAAGGTGTATTCCCGTTGTTCAACAAGTTGTTTACTGAGCTAAAGACTTACTGCGGGTGCCCTGGTGGTTTTGTTGGAGGTACTTGTGGTCGTTGCAATTTCAGCGGTTATGTTCGTGATACACGTGACTGTTCCCGTTTTTACACCTGCAACAATGGACAGTAAGTTAGCAAAAAGATATTCTGTTATTATGTTTATACTAGATGTTCTAATCCACAATCCTCAATCCTTTTGATTTAAATTTCTTGATGTCTGCTGAAAACAAAACATTTGTTTTCAATTCCATAGCATACTAATGCTGATTTCGTTTTTAAATCAGAGTTGCTCTAGGTTCGCTCGGAGCTGTCACTTTTGTATGGAAACTGTAAACATTAGAGCGAACCTAGGGCGACTCGATGCTAAAACCGAAAACAGCATAAGTGTCTTGCTTAGCAACAAGAAACAAACGAAGGCTTGCATGCCAGTTGCTATGTATGCAAGCCACGTTCACTTCAAATTATGATATGTTTGATCATAAATTATCACTTTCAGGTCAAACCAAATGCAGTGCCCTCAGGGAATGTCGTTCGATATTTGCAGCAGCACTTGCCAACCGTTCATCCAGGTGAACTGTAACCAGACTACATGTACCTTGATCGGGGCTATCGAGGGAGGTAAAAATGTTCCAATTCCTATTCCTTTCCCGTTTCCGTTCCCGGGTAGCTGCGGAGGAAATAATGGCGGCAACAATGGTGGCAATAATAGTAATAATAATGGCGGCAACAATGGAGGAAATAATATAAACACGACGAACATCATACTGGTTAACAATCAAACGTCCGAACTGTTGAAACTGCTGAACAGCACCGGTTTAGAGCAAACTGTTGGCGTTTTGAACGATGCCCTTAAGGATGTCTATCCCCCGTTGAAGGACGTCGTTGATCCGGTTAATAATTTACTATCAGGTCTACTGGTGGGCAATAAGGCCATGAATGATACCATGGGAAAAATGGACGAAATGCAGAAAAAGTTAGGTCTTGTGGAAAGTCTGCTGGATGTAGTTGTAAAGTTGCTGAAAAATTTACTTGGTTTGGATCTGGGTGGATTACTGGGAGGTGGTGGTGGCGGTGGCGGTGGTGGACTACTCGGTGGTCTGACAGGTGGTGGCGGTGGACTTCCAAGTGTTCCTGGAGTTGGTGGTCTACCAGGGGGCGATGCATTGGGTGGTTTGGGTGGCTTGTTGGGGTGATTTGTGTAACACGCAACTGCTAAAGAAATGGTCGGCAATAAGCTTGCCATAGTTCGAACAATAAAAACGTGTCATGGCTGAATTAATGATTTTTGTAGCTTTATCTCACACAAGTCCCTAGAACCAATCACCATATTCTACGTGCCGTATCGCCTAGTCACTGCCAAAATTCGGCTATAAATGTGTTCACCTAAACCTATTGAATTCATTGGCGAAACATCGCAGTGACCGTTGACATAATAACAATGTACAAACTGTTCCCTTATTTAATACAGCTCCTAGCCTGGGCTGCTTGGATGCTATCGGTTGCTGTGTTCTGTCAGTCGAACCAATTGATTTGTCGAATCGATAGCCCAGCGATAATTCGTGACTGCAGTGTACTGAAAGAGTGTTTGTATCGTGTTTATCCTGCGGAAGCGTTGAAAAATACAGGAGATCTTGGATGGATAAAAGGCTGCGATGGGTTGAACAATTTATTCTCCATGTATAGTGGCGTGAATGGTTGTAAATATTTTGGAAATTTGATCAGTACCAGCCAAGGACGGGATGCATTTGTGACCATCGTTCAACGGCAACTGATCAAAAGTTCCTTCCGAGGGTTGGATTTGAGATGTGATCCTACAATATACGGAGTCGATCAGGTATGACCAAATAGTTAATAGTTTATCCAATCGATCCATAAGTCATTTTCACTCCTACACAGATAGCTTACAACGGTTGTCTGCGTTTACTGCGCAAACAACTCGGCTACGGATATCTACTGATCGTGAAGATTGAAAATCCTGATCTGGACCCGGTGCTAATAGACACACTTAATACCGAGGTTGATCTTGTAAGTTGCTCCCTGCAGAACTCGAACCTACTTCAGGGATCAGATATCGTGCGAGATTTGATTTCCCAGGGCTGTGATCCACAAAAGATTATCATTGATGCACCGTTCCCCAACGTAGTCGTAAGTCCTGCAATGTACCTTTTAAACTCTCGAAAATGATTAAATATTTTTGTAACTATTCCAGACCTGTCCTTTGAATGTCGACCAACTTCTCAGTACGGCGGACACAGTGAGAAATTTGAATTTATTCGGTGTCATCGCACAACTAGATCGCGACGACGTTGCTAACAAATGTGGAAATGGGACGTTTCCACTGCTGAAAAAGCTGTCGGTTTTTCTCACAGGAAATGATTGGTGTGAATTTGATGGTTTCAAACCAGATCCGAGAGATCGTTCTAGATTTTACAGTTGCTATGAGGGAGTGTAAGTCACAGCGAAGCTCTTCCATATGCAATCAATTTAGTGTACCACATTTATATTTTCAGTCTTAGCCTTCATCAGTGTCCACAGGGTCAACTGTTCGACCCGATGAACAGCACGTGTATTGCATTCGTGCGGATGAATTGCAACGGAACAAGCTGTTCAATTCTAGGCCCAGTTAGTATCACAAACGATACGAACTATGTTCCGATTTTCATCCCCATACCGAAAACGTGCCCTACAAAGAACGTGAACAATACCATCATTTTGATTCAAAATCAAATGTCCGAACTGTTGAAGCTGTTGAATTTAACCGGACTGGATCAGACCATCGGCGTGGTTAATAATGCCCTCGGGGGTGTCTATCCGACAGTGCACGGGTTACTAGATGTGGTCAATGGTTTATTAGGACCACTGTTAGGTGGAAATAAGGCACCGTAATGGCGATTCAACTGATCAGGTTAATCTATTTCTTATTTATTCTATATTTGATTTTGGTTCACTATAAAATTGATTGTACCACGACGAGTCTTCCGTTAAAATAAAAGTTGTTTAAATAAAATTGCAAAAAAATAGATTGTCTTTCAATTAATTGTGTTATTTCATTTAGTAGCTGGCTCTTCAAAAGTATCTCTGTTTTCAATTCAACACATACCTCGTACTGAAATATAATAAATGCATGAAAACAACAGGATTCTAAAATGTTCGACCACTGTTTTGTTATGAATAATAGTTCAATACAGCAATATTACTAAACTTGAACGAAAAGTGCTATTTTTTATTGAAATTGGTGCGATCGACAACAAAAATAATAAATCTGGAAAGAATCGTATTTCTTTTTCAAAATAAAAAAATATGAAAGAAAACCCTTTCAGTTCGTCAGCAGACAAGATACCACGTCATTGATACCACCATTGGAACCAGCTTCGTGACCAGTTGTTGGAGATCCTGTATTGTGTTGTGTCTCGCCAGGACGTTTTCGGTGATTTCTACCTAGTGTCCCACACATAGGCGACTACAGCCCATTGGGTAAAAACGGCACGCCTGTTTGCCAAACTATTGGACAAAATATAGTGTGGCTTAGAAAAATGAAAATTATTCAGTCGCTCTAATAGCGAGGACAGTCATCCACAAATCGAACAAATAAGTGTATAACACGTTGCTTGGGGTGCGTTTTGGAGATTGTCGTTTTTCGACCCAAATGGTATTTTTTAAAATATCCATTCAAAACATAATTTCTTCACGAGCTTGATTTCGATGAATTGCTTCAATTTCGGCAACCATTTATTGATACAAATTTTGCACGTTGTTTGGCCGAATGAGCTTTGTCCGTATTCCTTTTGACCGAATGTCGAATGGCCCTTTCGGCCATATGGCACCTCTTCGTTAAATGGCCCATTTCGTTCAAATGATGGACCGTTTTGGTCAAATATTGGGCCCTTTTGGTTAAATGATGGCCCCTTTCGACAAAATGGCCTTTTGGCCAAATGACACTTTCCTCCAAATGGCCGCATCGACCAAATGGCCGCTTCGGCCAAATGACCCTCTCGGTCAAACGGCCCTTTCGACCAAATGGTTTCTTTTCGTTAAATGACACCTTTCGGTCAAACGATAGCCCTCTTCGGTCAAATGATGGCCTCGTTTGGTCAAATGATAACCTCTTTAGGTCAAATGATGACCCCAATCGGCAAAATGCATTTTTTCACCAAATGGACCTATCGACCAAATGGGCCATTCGGCCAAATAGCCCATTCGGCTAAATGGCTCTTTCAGTTAAACGGCCCTTTCGGCCAAATGGCCTCTTTTCGTTAATGGCACCTTTCGGTCAAAGAATGGCCCCTTTCGGTCAAATGGTTGACCCCTTTCGGTCAAATGATGGCCCTTTTCGGACAGATGATGGCCCCGTTTCGGTCAAATGATGGCCCCTTTCTGTCAAATGATGGCCCCATTCGGTAAAATGGCTCTTTCCATCAAACGGCCCTTTCTACTGAACGGGACATTCGGCCATATAGCCCATTCTGCCAAATGGCTTTTTCGGTCAATCGGCCCTTTCGGCCAGATGGCCTCTTTTCGTTAAATGGTACCTTTCGGTCAAATGATGGCCTCTTTCGGTCAAATGATGGCCCTTTTCTCTCAAATGATGGCTCCAATCGACAAAATGGCTCTTTCGACCAACTGGCCCTTTCGGCCAAATGGGCTATTCGGCCAAAAAGCCCATTTGGTCAAATGACTCTTTCTAGCGGGTCTTTCGGCTAAATGGCCTCTTTTCGTTAAACGGCACCTTTCGGTCAAATGATGACCTCTTACGATCAAATGAAGCCGCCTTTCGGTCGAATGATGGCCACCTTCGGTCAAATGATGCCCTTTTTCGGTCGAATTATGGCCACTTTCAGCCAAATGGCCCTTATAAGGGTTTCCCTCGAATTCCATAAGTCAGTTGAAACTAAGGATCCTACAGAACATATTCGACCTCGTCGAGCAACTCTGCCTCGCCATTCAGAAAATCCACCTGTACCCCCTCCCCATGGCTCGGAAACAGCTACGACTGGGAGACTGCTGAAGGAGACAACAACCACCAAACCATCGGATTAGGCATCAAGGTGTAATAACAGTTGGTGCACCTCCCCCTCAACACGGAACTAATAGCGGTCACCAGGAAGATATCAACCCCCATCAGCTGCTCCATTGTATCCGTGTACCTACCACAAGAGGTCATCAACATACGGTCAACTAACTAGCCTGATCAACCAGATCCCCGCCCCATTCATCGTCGTAGAGGACCTCAACGCTCACCATAAGCCTGGGGCTCGGACAAGTGCTGCAGCCGAGGTAACGAAATCGTCAAATTCATCGAAATCGACACCGTGATGCGCATCGACTCACCATGTTCGTTCGTGGCAAAGCGTCGGATGAGGCGTCATCTTAGCCTCTAGTTCCGTCGCTGGGATGTGCGGCTCGTCCACGGCCAACGACACCGCTGAAAATGACCACTTCCCCATAAAGTGCCTGTCACTCAAAAAACCACCCGACACAGACGCAGGCTATATGAGAACGCCGACTGGGATGTCTTCGACACCATCACAAAGTCTCCCCTTGATGACCGTACGTATCCGCTGGTCGAACTCTAGTAAATGATCGTCAGTGCAGCGAATGAAACTATCCTCTGAACCAGCGGGGTACCACCACTCTGTGCCGTACACTGATAGAATCCGGAAGTTTACGTTTCCTTCCAAGCTCACCGGAAAGCGCTCTGTACCCTACACCACCCAATCACCCCCTTCGGGACCAAAGAGCGGATAGCTTCAGAACGCTCCGGGAACGCCGCGAGGAAAACAATCCAAATGGCTAAAGAAACCAGCTGACTGAACTTCATGGACGGTATCCATTGTGGACTTTTCAACCAAGGAGCTGTGGAGACGGGTCAACACGCTCAGTAGCAAACGCCGATATAATGGCTACTCTCTAGCGGTCAACAACACTACCATCACTGACTCCGAGCAAGTCGCTGAAAAGATACGCTGCCCCTTCGAATGGTTATCCGCCAACGAAGCCCTACCAGCCGCATATGCTCAGTAAAAAGCAGATTCGAAGCCTCCCTTATTACCTTCACGCCAGTCTCCACAGTCCCCAACAACATACCCTGTACCGGAGCTGAACTAGCCACCGCTCTCACTATTGCACGAGGAAAGTTCGACGGCCCGGACAGGGTATGCTACCCGATACTTAAGCATCTTCCTCCGGTGGCAAAAGAGCCCTCTTAGATTCTTTCAACACTGTCCGGGTAGGCTGGTCCTTTCCAGAGGAATGGAAACTGGCCCACGTAGTTCTCATTCCCGAAAAATGCCAGTGTATCCATGCTCCAACCGAGCTCTAGCTAATCAATCTGTTGTCATGCACCGCGAGAGGATGGTAAACTGGTGACTGAACACGTTTCTGGAAGACAAGCAACTACTTCAGCCACGCCAATTCGCTTTCCGGAAGGGATTCGGCATCAAAGCTCATCTAGGCTCCCTCGGAGGAGTACTAGACAGGACAAGGTCCGTAGGCCTCCACGCTGATATTACCATACTCGACGTTGCAAAAGCGAACAACACATGGGAATGTTCATCCAAAACTTCCTAACTAACCGTCGCATCCGAATATACATGGGCGGCAGACTCTCCAACGAATTTAGCGAGAGTACCAGAGTGCCGCAAGGATCGATACTGACCATTAGCCTATTCTTAATGAGGATG
>NW_026683732.1:0-25000 GCF_030247195.1 Topomyia yanbarensis | reverse complement strand
AGATACGAAACAATTAAACAAAATTTAATAAATGAACCTATCATCAATAGCGGGCCCCTCGCCACATCCGGACCGGATGATGGGAGGGTTTTCCGCGGCTCAACAAGATACCACCATATCCTACAACTCATGATTCCAATCAAGATTCAAAACAATGAAATTAATGAATTATAAATACATTTCTACCCGGGCGAATGACCAGGAGGTTAAAGCCCCAATAAACAATAACAATAATAATAATAATAACTCAATTGAATCCACGTTCGATTAGCTATTATCAGCAAGTCATGGAGGACTACTAACATACTTTACGGACCGTGAAAAGCATTATCGGCGCATACAAGTTGTTTGAAAATGGAAAATATTCATTCCCAGGTTCGAACAAATCGCAGCTACCATTAATCTAACAATTTTAAAGGTCTCATCTATAGCATTTATCGATTACCACTTTTTATTCCATTTATGAGAAACCAGAGCGACACAGATATAGTCATTCATAATTTTCCCACAGTCTCACAATCTGCAAGCCATCCACCAGTTGAAGCGAGAGTCGCGACTCCATTACAAAGAACAACACTATGTCCATTCGGAACAGCAAAAGAAAAAACAACTCTCGGAATCAAGATCAGAGTGCGCATTCCCTTTCGGCAATAAAAGCAATAGCACTTGTACTCGCTGGCACCTCGACCAACAGCGTTCCAGCATATTTCTTCCTCGTGGTACTACAACCAAACTGGAACATGGTCTCATCTGATAATAATTTTATTATCTCCATTTCCGCAGTTTCATGTTATAAGATTGTAACGCAGTACTAAAAACTGAAGAACTCGTTTCAACGGGATTCGAACACATCATCCACTCCATGACGTAGATCACCAATCAACAATACACAATATCCCACCAGAAGCACCATAGAAATCTTCCAAATAAGGAAACAGAAATATGATCAGATATATCTTTCCCTTTCGCATAGTCTTCACTTTCGATTGCACCACAATCGGGGGACTGTGCTGCCATCGCGCACTGGGGGTAGTCCTCCCGGCTTCTGTCTGGTCAGCCGGTGGCGCTAGACTGCAAGCGCCAGTTTGCAATTTTCCTTGTACATCAGTAGTGACCAACGACTTTTGCTGTTGTTTCGGGGAAGTTTTGTTTTTGCAATCTTTTTCTCATATTCGTCCCCGCCGCCACCGGTCGTTTTGTGGCTCAGCATGTGGCCGGCTCTCAGTTATGTTGTAGGTAGGTAGTTGTAGTTGTATGTAGTTTGTTTTGTCGAAGTTGTACTTTACTGCACACCTCGGAATAAATTGACCGTCCACCTCTCGCCATCATCGGCCGCGCCACAGCTGACGACGACGACGACGTCGTCGTTTGCCCATCGCACCGTGTAGTCATGACAGTGGTCCGCTACATTATTGCCCGTAGGGGGAGGAAGATTGGTCTTATGCAGCTGACCGTGTGCAATCCGTCGTGGCGGACTCCATCCATAGAAAAGCGAAATCGGAAAATAGCAACCTTTCGATTGTGTAACTGTTGGATGTTTGATTCGTGTAAAATGTTAATTTTCATAATTACTGTAGTGAGAAAATGGGTCGATGGAATGTGGTAAACGCAATTAAAGATTGGTTTGATTGGTGTTTTGGCGCCACTGCTAAAATGGATAAATATATAAATTTATGTGTGGATTGATGGATGCGAAAAAAAACTGGTTAAAAACATTCAGGTATACCGTTCCAATCAAAAATATCACTTCTATAAGTATTACAAACCCATACTCACGCGATAAAAAAGAGAAATTCAGACGACATTTATTCCAAACCGGCCATGAACATACAACGCTTCACATTATTATTAATGTTGAAATAAATGAAATACTTAGTGCACAAAAGAGCATATGATATTTCGTTTCTTCACGAACAAATTGATTTTAAATATGAAGCTTTTTCAACGAACGAATGACAATTTGATGTTATGGGGACCTCCTTCTCATGGATTCGCCGGAAAATCCAAGCATTATTTGAGAATATTTTGTTGAAAAATGAAAAGACATACGAACGTCTGATTTTGATCTTTTATTCGTTATTTATCGATAATTAGAAAATGATCAATTTTTTTGTCGAAATTACAAAATGGGGGCTCCAAATGAGAAAAATCAAAACCATGTTTTTTCTGCTAACGTCAAGAATAGGTCTTGTTCTATTTATCTAATTTTCTTTATTCAAAAAAAGGGAAGTATATACTTTTTTGTCTGACTTATACCTATCGTTGGCATGAAAAAATCATTTTTTAAAATTTTTATCCAAGAAAATAGTAATAAAGATCCGCCATTTTGAAGCAAAAGTTTTGAATTTCGTATGTGTTTTCGTTTTTCCACAAAATTTTTCAAATATTGCTTGGTTTTCCGCCTCAGAAAAGTTTAGTTTTAGCCAGAGTCGAAAAATGTTATTTTCATTGAACAAAATCAAGCAAAAATGTCGAGAGAGCGACGCTACTTTCTAAACCACCAGAACATTGCGAAAACGAAAATGAGGCCTACTACAAAGCATGCGTGTGAATTCAATTTCATTATTTCCTCTACACACTCGTTTTCGCTTTGAGATTGAGAACGACACTAGTAACGATGTTTACTTGTCGTTGTTCGATTTGGCGGAATTACGAGCTAGCGATGATATTGGACGACTGAAGCACTATGGGTGTGCATATTTCTCGTGTTTGCGGCGTTTTAGTTGCATTTTATGATGCACATTGCTATAATTTCATTTTATGAAAATTAAAATAACAATCAAAATTACTGATTTAAATTAAAAGAAGATTGAATTTTCGTATTATCATAGGAAAACTAAACTCGCTTCGGTGGAATCGAAAGAAGAAGGGGTGTTGTCTTTATTATTTAGCTTTGTAAGGATTTAGTAGCGAGGGAGGGAGTGAAAAGACGAAGGTGAACCCAGTGAATTTCATCATTCATTGAATGGATATGAGAATTTTAGGCCATGGTTTTAGCTAAATTTGAGCGGTCCGATCCATCGTAAATTGTTAGTTATAAGACGCAAGGGAGTAAGCGCTAATCTCTCTAAAGGGGACTTACGCCTGGGTCTGATGAAAGATGATGATGAAACTAAGATTTGGTGACGATTCGCATGCCGGCAGAGGACGGACGCAGAGGTTAAAAAACTGAAAAAAGAGTAGGTCATGGTCAAGATAAATAACAAAGACTCAATGAAAAAATGGCCGCACTGAGGAGAGCTTCTCAAGACTTAAAAAAGCAAATCACTGTTATAAAGAAGGCCGAATGCCGCAAACATGGGACCACCCACAACGAACCGTGAGCTGATAGTGATGTCCATCGACAGAGTACCAACAATTCAAACCAATAGTCAGCAGAACCAGGAAAACGCGCGAGCGCTGAGCGGAAGTAGACAAATCGCGCAGCCCCATAGAAAAAGAACCACAAAGCCGAACAACTGACAAACCATAGAAAAGAGCGACAGCAATAAACTCAAACACAGCCAATATCAAACCGAAAAAACTCAGCAATTCGGTCGACTGTGCCGAAATCAGCAATTCGGAATAAAGCATCGAAAACACCAACAACAGCTAGATCGGAAGCAAACCCAACAAATGGCAACAAACGAAGGCTCAATATCAACAAAATAAACAGCAATATCTGCACTATCAGGCACACACAAAGCCAGAGCCTTCTCCTCTGCGCCGGCTCGGTCCGGAGTAATACCGACCGCAGTCGACGAGGGTGGTGCAGGGGTACCGCCCTCCCGGTAAGCATCACCTCATTTTCACTCAACCACAACCAGATACTCGCTTCCAAACCTTTTTCAGGCAGTCCACCGAATCGTCATCATGCTTGGCAGCCAACGAGAAGAGACCAACGCCTCTCCACGAACATCAAATCAAAGCAACTAACAGACGACGCTCGCCGTGCCAGAAGATCAATCCGGTGACCAAAAAACTCGACAGCTACAACAAGAAGTGTCGGACGAGCCAACGTTCGCGGTCGCCTTGCCATACCCCCAGCGGTCACTGGAAGGGTAGGCCGCAGACTATACCAAAGCAAACCAGGGGAAAACCCTCAAATTGTACATCCGAAAATGTTAGATGCCTGATGATAAAAAACTGTCCCGCACTGTCCCCGACCAGGCAACTGCCGACGCACCTCCAACGGGTACTCGTGCGGGGGATCCGGTTCCCCCGGGTAAGTCGTGACTCCTTTTCTCGTAACCATGAGCAGATGTACGCTTCCGAACTGCTTTCAGGCAGTATCACTCTTCTAGCCAGCCAACGGAGCAACGAACAAGGGAAAACCAACCTATTTCTTCAACCGGCATAAAGTAAACAACAGATAATAGGCACGGCGCTAAGACACCGATGCCACATTCACTAAGTCCCATTGGCGAATGCTCCTGGCATCCGATGAGACTTCGCACGAAGAATCATTCCGAAGAGATAGCCAAACCCACCCTCGCGGACCCATTACCACACCAACAACAGTCGTCGGAAGAGCAGTCCATCAGCTCCCCATATCTCTACCCTCAGGAGCATAGCCGTCCTAAATGTAGCCTTCTTAGACCCAACGGTAGCTTGTCCAAGAATATAGCGCCCAAAACATCATCCGAAACTGCCAGCTGTAGGATCAGGGAGAAAGCCCTGCGCCGGCCCTGTCCGGGGTAATACCGACCACAGTCGACGAGCTTCCGGCGACTGCTGGTGGAGGCCCTCGACTGGCTCCTAGGTAAGTCGTATCATATTACTTTCAAACCCCGACCAGATACTGGTCTCCGACCCGCTTTCAGGCAACGTACCATATGGTCCTTCCTGCCCTCACTCCGGATCATCATCAGATAGCGAGCATCCGATCCACTCAGTCGGTTCACCAGATGCACCCTGCTGTCGGACGGAGACGACCATTGCAATACAGTGGAATATCAACGGACTGACAGCTAACCTGCTGGTCTCCGACTCCGACCCTATCTGCCTGGCACTTCAGACACGAATTAACGAGATCCTGAGCGCTGTCGAAGAGGGGGACGTTGTCTTTCTGAACAACGGAAACAACACATTCCTCTATATTCCGCCGCCGAACTTAGCATCCCCCAAACGAGTGGCACACCACCAGCGTCGGCCATCAGGACATGCCCTAAATCCCTTCACCTTCTCGCAAGAACCCCTCTGAACACCCCCTGCGAGACCAGAATCAAGCGAGATGTGCCATCCAGGAAGCAAAGGAGGCTACCGGGCCAAGTTCCTCGAGGGCATCGGGCCGAGTTCATCAACACCTGAGCTGTGCAGACCGGTAAACGCCCTCAGTGGCAAAAGAAGGCAGAACGGATATACCATCTCTAACGGAGTGAGCATCGGTGACATTTCGAGTTGCTCTCGATCTACGAGGCGCCCCACTCGGAAGCACAAACTCCACTCACCAGCCGAGCTCATGGATGCCGTCAGCGTCGAACGCGATAGTGCAACAGTACCGTATCGGGTCGGGTATCCTATGCTAAGACATCTACCACCCGAGGGCAAACCAGCGCTTCTCGACAGCTTTAACGCAGTTTGGGAAGGTAGGTCCTTCTGTGGTGAGTGGAAAGCCGCCTAAATTGTTCCCATCCAGAAAAAAACCACAACAATCGCACATCTAGCGATTTCCGGCCAATCTACCTTTTCTTGTGCATAACCAAAACAATGAATTGAATAAATTGGTCACCCTGATTGAAGAGAGTAAGCATTTCGACCGTCGCCAAATTGATTGCTTTCCATCCGTCGTATTCCGTAAGGCCAACGGAGTCCCTCAAGGGTCTGACCTCGCTGTGACACTCTTACTCATCAGAATGAACTCCCTCCTCTCAGTCCTACCGAAAGAGGTCTACATAGTAGTTTGAGCAGACGACATCGTGATAATAGCAATGGGCACATCGATAACAATCACAAGAAAGACTATTGGGCCGCCGCGACCGGATTCAACATCGCCATAGGTAATTTCTGCAGCACACACAATCCAGTCAATACCAGGCCGGTCAGTCTCGCTAGCACCCAGATCCCCTTCAAGATTGAACAGGAGATGACAACTGTACGTAACATGTCGCTGATTCCCAGATTCCGACGGATCAAAAAAGAATGCGAGAGTAGAAAGCGGCTAATCCGAGTAATCTGCTCCCTCCACCCGAAATGCAATAGAAGGACCCGAGCAAACGAAAAGCCTATAATACCCCCATGGTCATGGTGTTTTGATAGTGGTGTAACTGGGATCAACCCATGAAAACATCATTACCATGGTCCGGTAGATCCGGTATAAAGACCATAATTTGGTGCATTTATGGGTTATTAAGACCATTTCATGGTGATTTGATAGTTTCGAAGCTTGGCACGGACCATATTTATAGCCTTTTGAAGTAGTTATATGGTGTCTGAACCGAAGTGAACTTGCTCGGGGACGGTGCTTAGCGGGAGCCAGGCTCTGATCTACAGTTGCATTTTCTATGGACTAAAGCTGTCAATCCAAAACTGGACTGAACTGGTCAACATTCCTGCAGAAACAACGGCACGTGTGAAAGCCGGGATTCGGGCGGCAGCCGCAGTTATTCTGAGAAGGGCACTTGGAATCCTGGAAAGAACCTATCTCTCCACACAATTGCACGTCTCCACCGTCTGACCCCTCGTGCCTGGATCGACCCCAACCCTAACATGGATCTTCACCTTCCCAAGTTCGTGAAGGTCGGGGATGCAACATTCTCGCAAAATGGTACCAACTCGTGAACACAAGGTACCCTAATCACAAAAAGATATTCAACGATAACTTGAAACTGGGTGGGGGAGTAGGAGCCGGGATCAGCGACATAGGAGAGGGTCTTTCCCATCGTCTGCCCTCTCTCTACTCAGTGTTTTTGGCGAAGGCAGCCGTTATCGTAGTCCCCATGTACAAAGGACCAACGAACACATCGACATCTTATCTGGCTCACTGTCCGTTCTCAAGGCCATCGAGTCCGGCAAGTTAAAACACCCTTACGTGCAGGGCACAGAACAGCTCCGCGATTTGTCCATTACCATCTGCTGGGTTCCAGGACACGAAGGGATTAGTGGCAATACGAACGTCGACCGCCTAGCAGCGAATGGTTGGACATCAAGGGTATCACTACTGGCCAAGACACGAACGACCGACATAGTTAGACACTTTCAACATCAAATCATCTCACCTTCAAGGAAACACCCAGAAAATTAAGAGTTCGCTGGCCGTCTGGAACAACCGCGCAAATCCCGTCACGATGGAACGCATCCCTAGTAACAATTTTAGTTTTATGATAGTTTCATAGCCTCACATAAAACTTACATTGCACTTGTAGCGTGCTATAAAACTTCAATTGTTACTTGGGATTTTATCAAACTACCGAGAGTTGGATGATCACAGGCGAAAATTCAACCTCCCTCTCTCCATCAAGGACACGATATCCAACAATCTTGCAAGAGAGGAGGCACTCATCTCATTTATAAAGAACGCTAACCCAATGTACCCCGTACTAAAACCGTTGTAGGGTTAATTAATCCGGTCCACATCGCAATACTTACTGCTTTGGAATCCTTTATTGTCATAAGCGGAAAATTCACCTGAAAAAGAGACGAAAAGTTAACTATTAACCATATGCAACAAACCACTGTTCACATCTATAATTAAAACCACTCATCACACCGTCCAAATTAATGTCAAACCTTCCCAAGTGCATTAATGGAAAGTTTTAATCACGGCACCTGCACCACCTTGTACATCCCCCAGCCCCGAAAGCGAACAGTCATTCTGCTGAGAAAGTAATTAACCCCTTCGCCACCGCTAATGAGAGTGCCAAAAATAACAAGACGCAAACTATTCAATCTATGCACCACAATGTTAATTTCTCCTCTCAGAAAATTTACATGGTCACCAGTATGACCGAGAAGCCGCCGGACCTCGGCGGCGGAACAGGTGTCGGCAGATGTAGAAAGTTGCCAAATAGTAGGCACCCCACAGCCCGCTGCACTGAATCATCGTCTGAATAGAGCCAGCGAATAAAAATGGAACAATTGTCCATAGCTTTGGATTGACTGCAAATTTCGAGTCAATGCTTTGAAACAGGGGAAGCGAAACTGCCAGATTTTTTTGGGCAAAGTAGCTTAGCAGCTCTTAAAAACCAGCGGTGGCAACGGAAAGGGAAAGCGCGACGAAGATAATTGTGAATGAGAGTGATTAGATCAGAAAGATGCTACTGCGTGGGAAAGCGCGTTGGTTGGATTAGCTTACTTTCTTCCGAAGCCAACTTGCTGCATGCAGTTAGGAAACTTGGATTAACTGGACAGACTGAGTGGCGCAGTCAGGTCATCTATGGTTTTAATTTCGCTTGCGACAACTGCCGAATGAGCGCACGTGACAGGGTCAGAGGTAGTAGTGTATCAAGGGTAGGTCAGCTGTGAAGAGGCTGTAAATTTCTGTGAGGAAGTTAATACGTTTTCTTCCGATCATCCTATAGCTACGGTGCTGTCTAGTGTAAGACAAAATTATTGACGTGCTTTCCCATAGTTAATTTGCGCGAAAGATGACTTTCTTATTTTGGGATTGGTATTCAAGGTGACAATCAGCTTGATGTGATGAATGATGTATGCCACGGACGGACTAGAATACCATATTTGGTGAATGGTGACTGCTAGTGAAAATTAACATCATTGAGTACAGGCTTTTTGGTTGCTTATTTTATATTTTTTTTAGAGTTGTCCTACTAGGGCTTCAGAGCTAGGGTCTCAGCAGGGCTCCCCGCAGAATCATTCACTACAATTGCAGACAAGAAGGGAAAATATAACCCATTAAAACACTGCGTAAGGCAATTTGCAGCGGGCCGTGATTCTGAATATGATATTCAGTTCAGATATGTTCGGGCGTAGGGACTTCGCGATCGCGTGTGTCATCGCGAAGGGTTTGAGCTGTTTTATAACCGTGTGAGGTATGGTATGGTGTGTGAATATGATGTGCTCATGGATGATCGCGCGCAGACCGTGAATCCGATACTTCATTTTCGGTGTACGGTTCAGATGCTAGAAGAAAGTAAGCTCTTCTATATCACTAAACTGCCCATGATCGCATATTTGTCCCGTTTTCTAAGGGATTTCCTATCTTTATGGGACTGATTTGCGATCATGGGCAGTAAAGTTCCCGGTCATGTCGCTATGGAACGTGTTGGATATGAGCTTTATTTTCTTATTGGTCCAACTGAATGACCTAAGACGGAGGGTAAAGATTTCCGGTCGTGACAGATTCATGATCGCGCGAACATGGGTGTTTGTGGGTTCGCAATTGACACCGCGTTTGTATATTCGTAAGTAATTATTATCAAGTTTGCGCGATCGCAGGCGTAGGTGTGCGTGGATGATCGTGAAGGGCTTAAGCGTTGGTATGATAAAGTGTTTGGTGCGTTTGCTCGCGTGTATGTGACTTCGCGAGTATAAATCGATTTTATAACCGTATGACCATTCACATATTCGCGTGTGTTTTTGGATGGTCACGTCATTCTGATATTTATTTTTCGATGCACGCATCACATTCTGACAGGGAGTGAGTTACCCCATATTAGCAGAACATGGGGAGACTTGACCAGGCTTTCAGCTAAACATGCATATATCTCTAAAATAGTTTTCAATCCTACAAAACTCATTGAGATATGATGTGCAAAGGTATTGTTCGTGTTCATGATTTTTTTGCAGAATTTTTAATTAACTTTTGCAAAAGTTATAAAAGTTATTCTGTGAACGTTTTCTTTGGTCAAGTCTCCCCACTGCGGGGAGACTTAACCAAAGCCTGGGGAGATTTGACCAATAGGATATTGAAAAATCAGGACCAGAGTTTACAATTTTCGCATTCGTGAACAGAATAAGGCGATATTTCACCTACTTCGACCAGCAATAAAAAACAAACATACGATATAACATTGTTTGCTCTCCAACTTTTCTCGACAAGACAGGATCTCATCTCTTCGCGGTATAATATGAGATGATATTTTCGCGCCTAATGTAAAACTGCCGAATAACTAATGGTTTCGCAAAAAATCACAAAAATGAGTAGATACAGTTCCTTAGAATGACAATACTGCAATAATGTGGGGGAATAAATTCTATAATGTAATATATAATGGTTTTTCTTGAACTTAACGTATTACGAGGTTCGAAGCAGCGAAATTATCACGCTTCTATACTGCATTGTCAGCAAATTCTCGCTATTTCTTGAAAGATGAAAAGTTGGGTTCGTGCCTACTAAAGATGAAAAAGCTGTGCGATAAACTGCTTGTCGTGACAATGAACGAATATTTTAACCTCTGATCAGGACAAAAAATCATGAAATAAAACATACTGTAATCCTTTTTTTCCATATTGTTGAGATTCTTAGGTAGCAATAAAAAAAATATGAAAGGGTTGCGTTTCATAAATTTCGATTTTTTAAATGTATTTCCTTTTAAGGATTATCTGTACTGCTTACATTGCATATTCACACGTTACGAAATTAGCCATATTACTGTTAACTTTGATCACTAGTACTAGATGATATAGATTGATGATTTAGGTGGGATTTTTGTGTGACGTGATTAACATTAATAATAGATACCACAGCATAGTAAATATCAGAAATTTTGTATCTTTCTTCAGCTTATTACCACTTGGTCAAGTCTCCCCATAAAATCATGGTCAAGTCTCCCCAGCATTGGTTCTTACGTTCAATGTCGTGCAAATTTTAATAATAACTATTCTAATGTTCCGATTAATTTAAAATCATTACACTACTTCAAAAAGAATAAGATGAGATATTAGTACTTTAAAAGTATTTATTAGTCGAGTAGATATTTCCATACAAAGTTTGATAAAAAATTACATCATTTAACGCAAATTTACTAATTACGGAATAATTTCTATAAGAAAAAGAATTTATTCCTAACTTTTAAAATTACCTTAAGGGACCGTAACAAACATAAAAATATTTTTGAATTTTTTTTAAGGACCTAATAGATAAATAATAGAATTCTGCGCTTGGTCAAGTCTCCCCATGTTCCCCTACTAGAGTTCCCAGTTATGTCGCCATGGAACGTGTTGTCTAGTGGATAACCCTCAAAAAGGCAAGGGGTCTCAGAAGCCCGGCTATTTACAGTTCTCTAATATCAATGAACTTTTAATTTGAAATATAAATAATCGAGCGTTTTCGGACTTTCGATTCTCTCACTGATAAAACGACAAAAAGAAACTTTTGATTTCATTGGGTCTTAGGAGCGATACTTCTTGAAGTCACAACTTTGGTTTGCCTGTTTGAGGGTTAATTGGTCCAATTGAAGGCAGCTGGTACTGGGGATAGAGACTTCCGCAAGTGACCGATTCATGATCACACGAGTGAGGGAGTTTGTAAGTTTACGCTTGGGACTGCGTATGAAAGATTATAAGTGCTGAGACGTTCATCTTATCACTGGAATGTAATCATGTTTGCGAAATCGCGGGTGTAGGTTGCGTGGACGATCGCGAAGGGTACAAGCATTTGTATGTTAACGTGTTTTGTCGCGTGTATGTGATTTTACGTTTATAATTTCACTTTTTTGTCGTTATGGAAAACGTTTTGTTAAGTGGATATGAGAGTCATTTTTGCATCTGAAGGCATTGGATGTATGGTACTAGAGCCGAGGATAGGAACTTCCGGACGTTACGTTCGCGTTCATGACCGCGCGAATACGAGTGTTTGTAGGTTCACTCCTAAGACTACGTTTGTGAAGATATGTGCTAGAACGTTCACTTAGTCACCAGGGTGTTATCTTGTTTGCAAGATCACGGGCGTAGGTGTGTTTGCGTGTGGATAATCGCGAAGGACTCGAGCGTATGTAATGGCACGCACGCGTGTTTTAATGGTGCTTACTAGAACAAGATTGCATGCAACAAGAACGAAATGAAAGTAAATTACTAATTTGGAAGTACTATGTGTTGACACAAAATACAGAAAATGCAAGAAATAAAGAAGGAACTCCTAGTTTTCTCACCTTTTGCGACAATAATTAAGCTATGCCCCAGCAACACTTGCAACATGTAATGTCCGCGGTTTGTTGCATAACCATAAACTTTTGCTGGTGCGCCTTTTTGGTTGCTAAACCAGTTGAATAATAGTTAATGTACGCTTCTCTTCAACTGTCGGTATTGCTCGGGTAATATTATTATGCTCATGATGAAGTATGGTGATATGGTTATCCCGATCGACAAAAGGACTCAAGGGATACGCACCCCCAAAGACATCAGGCCAAGGGTTATCCTGTATAACCAAAACACTGGAGCGAATGTTTAATAGACGCTTTACCACAATCCTGGAAGTGCGGCAACTACTAGACAACAGACAACACGCATTCTGAAAATGAAAAGACACCGGGTCTTATATCTAGGCCAGGCAACAGACCTCCACGTTGACATCGCCGTCTTGGATATCGATAAGGCCCATAATACAATATTGCGGAAAGGAGTTATCCAATAACTCGGCCGCTGGGGCATACGCGGAACCCTCGGCACCTATATACAACGATTCCTTGAAAACCGAAAATTCTGGGTCGGAACAAGAATTAAATTTCAAGCAGCAATAACCAGTCCAGGTGGGTTATATCTGGGTTTCCGGATTTTAATCCAGAAAAGCTTTTATGCAAACTTCTGCCACTCCCATCATTGAGCAACCGACCGTCCGCTGCACATCAGCAGCACACTGATCCCTTACTGTATGGAGCCAAAATTCTCGAAATCACAATGGACCGCTAGGCAATCTTTGTCCCCCATTTCTGGAAGGTTAAGAACGAACGCGCAAACCGGAAAAGGTTTGGGGATACAATGTGCGCTAGACACCCCAAGTGCAATCGAAACCTAGCAGTAACCATTAACAAAGGGATAATCCACAGATGGATCTACCACGGGATCGAAATCAACAGACGTAACCGCGACCATGTTCTAGCACCTTTATACATCTTGACGGTCTCCAAACTACTACCCAGCACATCTGCGGAAAGCGCATGCGTTGAAGCTGGCATACTGCCCTTGCGCTGGAATATCGGTATTCCTTCGATGAGCAATATTCATCTTAGAAAGAACATAGGGAAACGATGAGTCTATAATCAATGAAAAAGCCGAAGCATTGTATCAGGAATTCTGCAGATCCCAACTACCACCGCTCTCCAAAAGGGATAATGAGGTAGGATTCGGAGTCAGCAATAACGTTTTCTTCGACGAAATTGTTTCCTTCGTCCGAGCCATACACCAAAAACCAGAAAACATAACCACCGTTATCTTCACCGACTCCCTTTTGGTAGTCCGCGCGCTTGAAGCGGGCCAATCCGACCCCCATTCTTCCACGCCATTGAAAACAACATCGATCCATTCGTCACCTGGATCAACCAACTTCACCAACCCCTGGCAGAGCTCACAAGTACTCCTTCAGAAGATAAAAGGTCTCCTCGAAACATGGGACGTGGGACATGGTCCACACTATATCCAACACCTAAACTATGCACCACATGCCCGACCCAGAAGACAGTTCAATACTTTCTTTCCAACTGCATCCTGGCCAACGGTTCTGTAATGGAAGAAGCCGTCCTTAGCTTTCCGAAAGAGGCTAACATATAAGCCTAAACTCCACAAACACGTCAACGATGGGCCCCTGCTACACCCATTCGGTGCTAGAGAGGTCGCTCATGGCCCAATACAATCACCATGCAGAAGCAACACTACCCCAAGATCCAGTGCGGGCCCTCCGCCATACTCCTCAATACTGGAGAGGTCGCCCGTGGTTCAGTCAGATACAAAGACGCAACAACCCAGCAAGCAAACATCAACCAGTGGCCTCCACCCAACCTACCAACCTCTGGCCTCTACAATTCCACCCTGGCGCTGAAGAAATCACCAATGGACCAACCCCATCGGCCCAGAAACCAATCAACAACCCCAACCCTCCGCTGACCATCGGTTCCGGTAGTTGGGAGGTCGTCTGTGGCTAAGCAACAAAGAGGCCAAACAACAAATCAACAAAAAGACCAGAACAAAATGTATAATTCTATATTTAAATGTGGCATTAATCTTAGTAATGACATGTAACAAAAACACTATAGGGCGAATGACCAATAGGTTAAGCCACAAATAAACAGCTATAAAAACAACAACAACAAATATGATGAACATGGCAATTACTAATACAGTGCATGCACATGTACTGCATGTATACTATATGAAAATACCAAATACAATAAGATCAATTATTATAATGCACAAGATTGAATGAATAAAAACCATTAAATTTATCAATAAACCATTTATTCTTCGTGCAGGTATGACTGCCGTAAATTTGTAATTAATGTTCGATCCTTCTCGCGAATTCATTCCAAAATTCCTATCTGCTTCCGTGATACGAAAGTCTACATTACACTCAGACAAGACCATGCGTATTCCCCACGAACATTAAATACCCTGTAGATTAGTTCCCTATTTGGTGAAAAACACACTAAACAAACAGCAAAATTAGTTTACTCAGCCCAAATAAATGTCAGCTTAACTGGCATCACCCAGCGGACACGTGTTCCCTTACAATGCCACCAAATCAGCCAACATTTAAAATTATATTCTACAAAATATGTGCAATTTTGCAAATAAGAAAATGAAGATCAAGCTTAGCGTAGTTGGTAAATCGAGTGCTTTGTACGCAGCTCACCTAGTTTCGATTCCCAACCCCGCATATAAGGTTAGAGATTTTCCTAAAGGAATTTTTCTGACCCGAAAAAGGCGAATGATCATAAGGTTAAAGCTTCTATAACCGAAAAAAATAGATAGCTACTTATTTTCAATACTATAAGATCGGAAAAAATAGTTGCATAACCAAGGTGGATCATTTTCAAAGATAGCACGGTTGTTGAACCAGCTAATAAAAACATAAAAACAGGTGATAAGGTGTGACGAGTGGCGTATCGCTCTGCCAGTTAAACTGGAAGATGGCGCGAACCTTATACCAACTAACACTTTAGCGCCAAACTCCCAGTCTTTCTCCTAGTAGCTGTAACCCCATAAAAACCGAGCAAAGCGGCTAGAGAAATGAGTATTTCCTTGCACTTTAAAGCTCGATTCGGCATGTGACGGGTAGCAAGTCATTTCGTACCCCAATGCCTCTAAATTCCCGCGTACCCCAGCATATTCCTGTGAGTAATTAGGAACTCTTCACGATATTGCCAATTATTTCATGCATTTTCCGTTGCAATGGGACACGGGCGAAAATAACTGAGCACCGCTTTTAACCCTTTATAAGGCGGTGGCTGTATTGCCACCTTTACTTTTCATTCATAACGCAGGAATATGAAGTGGGAAGTGTTCCAATCTTATGAAATCTACTTGTTAGGAGTCTGGCAGCTCTTTTCATTACTTTTTATTGAGATACAGTGTCAGATTGGTGAAGAGTTTTTTGAAAAAAATACGGCGATTTCCTTTTGGACAATAAAATTAGCTCGATTTTGAAAAAATACTATAGACCCTATAAGTTGGTGATGCAAATTTCTAAAAACGACTATTTTGAATCCGAAAATTGGTTCTATGAGTGGTAAAAAATAAAATAAATAAATAAATGAACGTCTGCAAGCTGTGGTCTCATTTTCAAGTATCCTCAGAATCCAGGGGTTATTTACTGTTAATCAGGTAATAACCGGTAACCCACCTTAATTTCTTTCTGAATTTCTGATCCAGCTCGATTTGCCTTTATATTTGCACCAACTTCGTTGGAAATACATCAAACATGACGAAGCCTGGCGTTTTGTAACGGGCGGTAGTAAGTATATTTTAAAAACTGGTTTTATTACGAAATAAATGTAAATATTTTCTAAACTAAGTGAAAGGACCGTGTTTTAAATAGTATAACATTCATTAATAGCACTAAACTCTGGGTCTTATAAAGTGTTAATAACTATAACAGCTAAAATGCGAAAAACTCGTGCTTGAGCTCAACAAAGCTCCAATCGAGAGCCCCAGTGGTAATAATAGGAATAAGCTGAACATAAGTTCATTTCATGAAGAAATCAATACCAATGATTGGCTGGTGTTCCAGATCGATTTGGTTTTAACTTATTGGGCTGTAAAAATAACTAAATTCATTGATTAAATTATTGCCGCTAAACGTATTTTTTTTAAAGATTTTCGCTGACGATTGAAATGTTTCCAAACACATCATAGTTTTTGCGGTTGTCCATATTATTCATCTGTAAATTTTGACAATATATGACATTTGCCATAAAAAGCTACATGCTATGTAACAGCTTGAAACGTTTAACCCTGACAGATTACATAACTTGAATTATATGATTCTTAGAATCCCTCGTCACCCACAAGAAAATTAACAAAGCAGCGCACGGTCGCCATATGCATATCTCTTTAAAATTTTGGATAAATGACTATTGGACATTTTGAGCCTTTTAAATGGATTAAAACTGTGCATATAGTTGCGCTGTTCCACTTAAAACTCCCTTTGCATGGTTCGCAAGGGCATTCATCTAACTGGTTCCGCTCCGTCAAACCAAGCCCAAACGAACACACATATGCATAAGTGTACCAGCAACCTTCTCCATGTCAAGTTGAGCCGATGATATTTGCATTCAATCAAATGTCAAACGAGAAATTTGAGATTACTTCGCAATGGGCCACAATGCAACTGCCAAGGGAATGAATATTCCGAACATATACACATGCCGGCGAAAACCATCCATGCAATGGTAAAACCAGATGACAAATTCGATCATAAATCATGTTTAGTTTCCAGTCTGAGTATAATTTTGGGTCGTTTTAAGCTTCGTTCAAGCAGTCAAACGCCAACGACCTGTACAAGAAAATCAATCAATCACCCGAATCTGTGGCTGTGTCAAACGGGGCAAATGGCTGTTTTGAGATTCGCCATAATTTAGGCTTGACGGGCATGGGAAAATGACACTTTTCAAAGCGCAAAATTTAGCGCACACTTACGTCCAACCCGATGGGAGGAAGAAACCAGGCGCCGTGGTAATAAATATGAATGAATCATGATTCATATTAGATCCCAGCGAAAAAAAACCGCAACTCAACGCGTGAACCTCGGCTGCATTAGTAGGCTGGTAACAAGCGGCTAAGTTTAGAACTGCTGCCCCCATGAGGTCTCTGATGAAGTCCAACCGCGGGAGATCGTGAGTAATAAAATTGTATCAATTTCTTAAGTTCATTAGACAGATAGCTATGTAGCGGTTACGTGCCATTTTAGTGAACGAACTGTGTCCATCGGTCGAGTCGGGGAGGAGTTGCAAGAGAGGTCGTTTCGGATAATTTTTCCTAATACTGTTTGCGCCTTTTTTCGCTGCTGGAGAACGAAGAAGGCACTCTCGGTGCCGTGGGAGCATTGCAGGAGCTTCACTTCTGGTGATTGAAATAATTCTTCTTGGGTTGGGACAAGCAAGCCCAGTAGAGGTAAACTTATAAGCGGATAAAATATTTAGTTAATATCTGCTGAAATATGGCTCTAATTAGCGATGGAGAGGTGATTCATGTGATTATCGCATAATGATAGATATTTGTAATTGATTGCATTGTTTGATATTTCTTCAATTGTTTAATAAAATCAATTTATGTGTTTTAGTCATAAACCACAATTGAAATATTTTTTTAGTTCAGCATTGGCTAAGTTGGACTACCAGATACTGATGAGATGTAGTGGACATTCAAATCCATAACTTGTGGAAGTTATTCGTATCCGTAATAATTCAATGTCCTTCTTTGGTTTGCAAGCCGAATCGTTTTGCGACTTTTCTATGATCTTGTCAACAATCAGAACTTTTGAATTTTCCGTGACAAGTTGTTTGATTATGAACAGAAGATGTTTACCGTTTTGGATTTGGCGTCCATCTGTGTGGCCATGTTGCTCTGCCAAATATTGATAAGACAGAGACTAAATGCTAATCAATGACTTGCTAATGCTGATTTTTATTATGGCGTTTTCTTTGTATCAACACACGATCAAAGATTTACCGATTTTTTGGAAAAAGTCCTCGATGGTGGAGTGGTTGACGCACCCAACTAGAGACTAAGATATCGCAGGTTCAATTTCTGCTCGAGGGCACATCTTGTCTTAGTTTACAGTCCAATGAAGCGGTGAATTTTCGGCGTATCTTCTTACTCACCGTACCGGTCATTCTTTCTCTGTCTATTTTCCGTTGTTTGTTTATTCATAAAAAACATCTGAAAAGGAAAAAATGATTTACGTAAAGATACGTAAGTCATTTTTTTCCTTTTCAAATCACAGCGAGTGAGGCTAGCCGAATTACTCCAAGTTTTATACCCAGGAGCCGTTATTTGGAGACAGATGTCGAGTTCTCTCTATATCTGTCCTATATTGAGCCACATGTAAACGAATCAGATGTTAACACTTTAGTATCGCAGTGCCTTGGGCTTAGTACGAGTGACGTAATTGAAGTGAGGAAACTTGTGCCTGCTTGGAAGTCATGCAACTCCCTTGAATATGCTTCGTTCCGAGTTTGCCTTAATAAAAAATGGAAAACACTTGGGCTGCAAACAACGACTTGGCCGCATAACATCCGATATCGTGAATTTTTAAAGAAGTATAACACAACATGGAGACCTGAACGTTAGACCTCATAATATAGTTGAATTTCGTATGTTCGTTTAGAGTGCGAATTTTGTTCATTGTATAAAATATCGATATTGTAATCTACATTTTCCATTCGTCTGTTATACCATGTATAGATTGTTTCTGTTTGTTTTAACTGTAAATCTCTGTTGTATGTAAATAAATTGTTTGATATAACTAGTGCATAAGGAAACCACCATTGAGGCCAATGAGCCTGTTGGTGTAAATACATACAAATAACTAATAGAGAAACATGATTTACAGATGGCAAGTGTGTACACAATCTAAATCTAACTTGCATTGTATAAATTCACTCGATTTCCAAGCTTCTTAGAAACGATTGGGTTTCATTGGGTTGGTTATATGATCGAAAAATTGATTCTATGATTCTGATTGGCAGTCAAATTGACACCATTACTAAATATAATAATTTCATACTATCGATCCGGGTAGACGATTTAAAAGAGTATCGTATGTCACATAAATAAAATTAAATTACTTCCAACTCTACAATATTATTGACTGTAAAATGAGTTTCTCGTGATGTTTTCGCAAAATCGGTTCAATCAAAAAACACACAAACACACACATCAAAACAGCCACTCCGGCATCAAAGCCAGCAGTGACTGCCGCTCGGCGGGGTCCGTAATGCGACTTTGAAAAAAAACGGCAAACATTGCATCAATTCCGGAAAGCAAAACGATCAACACAACCGCCAATTCCAGCGTGCTGAGCCGAGAGCTGCCCACTCCACGTGAGACTGACAACGCGCATTAGCATCGTTGCCGCCGTCATCGTCGTCGTTCTCGTGTCATCCTCCACAGATCACGGCATACGTCATGCGAAATTACCGTTTTGCGATGGTTGCATGAATATAGCAAACCGATGCGACATGTAAATACATATACCGACCCATATGACAGTGATCTCGACATCAGCCAGGGGTTACTACCTCGCCTCTTCCCAGTTCTCGTCGGTCGCAAACAGGGCGGTGGAGACACAATGGTGTTGGATACCCAGGTCATTAGTTGCAGCAGTGAGCAATGATTTGTTGATTTTTATTAAGTGACGGGCGTTTCAAAACATTTTCCTGCCAGCGCATGATATAAATCTTGCGTATACCTAGATCACGGTGGTGGTGAAGTTCTCATCACCTTTTTTGCCAGCCGAACCAAAACGAACGGTAGCTGTGAGAGCGCGGACGTGACCACAAACGTTTGATACTTGATACCCACACAAACAGCGAACATTTTGTAGGAAATTGTTAATTGGTAAACGCAGGCATCAAACAATTGCATGTAGAATTACAGTATGAAGCAATACGGAAGAGAATGAAAGCACTAAGCTGTTGGTTCTGTTTGACATTTATGCCCCCTGTCGTCCAGACGTCCAATAGAGATCAAATACACGCATCCCCTTTAAATATTGTCAACCATTCAGGTTGATGAGATTTAAAGGTGGTGCGTCTGTTTGATCTTTATAGAAAGTCTGAGATTTTCAGTTTCCAGTCAACATCGAATTGAAAATACCCCAAAGTTTTTGAGAAGGAATCTTTTGTAATGCCCTACAGATTCTGTTTATTCAATCGGAACTAAAAATTTCGATTTGAATTTTTTAAATTAACCGAATAGATTTTTACGGTTTACAGTATTTGGCCTTTGCCTTTGAAATAAATAAGTACCGTAGTAACGCTTTCAACGACTTATTTTGTGAATTAGATTGGGCAATTTGTTTCTGTACACTACTTTTAGAGGATATAGAAGTTTTCTTTTCCTAAGAAACATGACATAAATTGAAATATTAACATTTTAAGAATAAACTTTTAAAATCTCCCCAACTTCTTCTACAAAAACAGCTATACAAAAACAACCAAAATATAATTCAACTATATAGTTTAATCATCAAATCCTATGTTTGAATCATATTTTGATTGTTTTTGTATAGCTTTCAAACGGTTTACAATATCGCCTTGATGTCAATGGGAAAGTTATAGGAAATGTTATGAGTCTTACGAAAAACTAATTGTTGTCGATGGAGAAACGCGAATAACTTGTGAAATGGTCGCAATAAAACAAAATAATTGTATTGTTAAAAGAAAATTTAAAATATCTCGAGAACTACTACATGACAGAAATTTTTTTATGAGCATTTTGATTTAAAATAGTGTTTAGAATCATATTCAAAAACAAAATTGTACTTTTGAATGCAAATAGTATGAATTATAAAAATTTGTCAAAAGTTGTTGTTAGGAAAACTTTTTATTAAAAGCTGATCCAAATACACTGAAAAGGCTTGTTTTATATCTTTAAAACGAAAAACATTAGACTTTTGACAATTTATGATGGGGTAATGCGAATAACTTTTAAAAAGGACATAATTACATGAATTAATTGTTTTTGTCAGAGAAAAATTCCAAATATCTCGAAAACTATCGCATTTTGAAAGATATTTGTTAAACCCATTTTGATTTAAAATGATACTTAGAATTATATTCTGTAATAAAATTACAGTTTTGTATGTCAATTAGTACACCCAAAACGAATCGTTGAGAGCGGAATTGATTCTGTTTTTTTCGCTCTCGAACTGTGAGCGAAAAGCTCCCAAACAATGCATTAGTGTTCAACCAACCTCATACTTGTGGAATACAATATCGTACCCCATAGCTACACACTGTTGGCTCATGTAGTGCAGGGATAACTTGAATAACACATACCATCGTCTCCATACTGTCCCATTTGTGATCACTGCTGCAATGAGGCGAAGTTTATATAGCCCATTCGAACGATTGCTCATTATGTGTCGTTATGGCATAAGGTGTAAAGCAGGCGTTTTAGCGAGTGGATGTTTGTCGGTTCCAGTCTTGATGCTACCCGTTAATCTTTTTTCTAGTAAGGCTTAGTTCCCAACACATACATACAAACAAAATACTAATAACAGCGGGGAAATGGTACAAAGCAAAATGCGTCAATGACGATGCTGAAATACCGACGCGGCGGCGGGATGAAAACGATATTATCTCACTTATCATAAGTGTGAAGCTTTATATACGCCATTATACTACTCCACCAGTGTGTCGTCATGGTACGGGCAATAAAGAGGTGTTTTTACCGATTAGAAGTTCGTCGGTTCTAATCTTGAATCTGATTTAAGATTTTTTTACTAGAAGTTTCAGGTCACGAGCTATTTATAGCAGCGAAAAAAAGAATGAAACAAAACAAAATGCAATGCAGCAGCAATGGTGACGAGATTGCTTGTGGTGGTTGGGTGGGGGGAATGTAAGGTGTAGAAGAAAGATATGAAACTATATACTAACAAAGTTTCCTTGTGTGTGAGTGTGTGTCTCGTTTTTTTTGCGTGAGCGTTGCACTCATCCCGAATTGTGCGCGAACAGCTCAATGTTCAAAAAGGATTGCTTTTGGGAATGAGATTGTGAGCCCAAAAACAGAAAATCTGAGCTCACCGTTTTGGGTGTATGAAATTTAAAAACATGTATAAAGTTATTGTTAGAAGAACTTTTTTGGTGATAATTTCTCCATCATGAAACTACATTCAAAATATTTCCTTTCTCTTTAGATTTTTGATGACAAAATATAAAAAATTAGAAAAAATGGGCTTTTGCTATTTGAATTTTTATCATATTATCATTTGTTTTTTTGAAAAAAGACACAACATTTTTTCAGTGTATATTTTTTCACGCAGAAGTATTCATTACCTGTATTTCGTTCTCAGATAGTTTTACTGTATAAAATAGTGCAAACGAAAAAAATTGAAATTATTGCACGTAGAAACGTCCACGCCCTTTTGAAAAATTGCTCTTGTATCAGAATATTGAAATTGCCAAAAAAAATCATTGAGATTCATAAACCGACACAAAAGTAAAGTTTCGTTCGAATCGACGATAGTCATATTTTGCGGTCGGCCGGTTTCTCATGGAATTCCTCATATTGAACCAAACCTTCTTGGTTATCAGGACATTTCATTTGTAGTAGGTGATCAAATCCAATTAAACTTATTTGAGAAGATCTGAAGAAAGAAGACAGAAAACCGTGACCGAACTAATATCTAGAACTAAATCTTTACAACACAAGAACAGCTTTTAAAAATTGTAAAAACTTTTCGATTGTATTTGGTAAAAAACCCGGACCGGTGAAGAAAAATCAAATTTTAGACAATATAATCACATTTCACCAAGCTTTCTAGTTATATTTTGCCATTATTGTATCTTTCCTAAAGCACGCATACAAATGTAGCGAATGCAGTGGTCTTAATCATATATCTGTGCTTTCCATCTATCCGCGAAAATTTGTTGCCAAGAAAGTTTTCGTCTTTGCGCAACGAGAGCGCAGAAGACCTGTCATGCTGGTTACGCATGCAACCGTTGGGATGCCACATTGAAATCTGTGTTTCGGTCAAAACTATCCTTTTCCATCTAAAACAGGAAAAGAATCGATGATAAATTTCCGAAAAATCACAATATTTCCAAAAAATTGTGAAATTTTCATCAAAATGCCAAAAATCTGCCATCTGTGAAAAAGAATCTGTTATCAAAAATTGTGAAAAAATCTGTGACATTACAGAAAAATCTGTGAATATAGTAACCCTGCCAACAAATTAGATAAACCTACATTCGCCTCATACATTGAACCCAAGCGAACAAAGCAAAATGAGTCGACGCTTATGATGATGGGTAGAGCGAAAGAGACAACTAGTACCACGACACTATGTTAACCGTGTTTGCAAATGTAGCTAATTGTGTTCGAGATTGAACATGAAAGTGTGCTGGAAACGAGCACAACACGAAAGAAAGCATAGTGTTTGAGCGGACAAGCTTAGTCGCGTGTTGGACGGCTCTTAGCTCCACAGCCAGTGTAACGGACCTGCGAAAACACACAGCGCAGTGATCTGCTCCGTCTGCCGTTCAACAGACAACTAACATTTTGTGCGGCCAAATCCGTTCTTTAAATAGTCGATGATGACGTCATTCATTGAAGTGTAGCACGCTAGGTACACAAATCTATCGTGCCGGACTTGGGAAGCGCTATCTTCTGTGTGTAAATGAGCGATATTTTGACTAGGTTGTACATTATTTAAATTTTCAATGCCATGATATCAAAAATCTTTGGGTTTTTTTTTGTTTGTGCTGTCATTTGACGTCTAAGACCGTGTTCGGTCCATCTCGACAAATCTTTGGGTTTATCTACTGGGATCTATTCTTAGAAGTATTTCGGGGCGATATGTGCAAAAAAATTGAAAATTTATCGTGAGATGGCTGAATTATATGCGTTTAAAATTGGACTACTTTTCGTTACATACCATTTTTGTAGAATTTGCAAAGTGCACCCTAGACTGCCCAGAAAAATAATGAATTTTTGAAAACGCAATCGGCCCACACCTGATTCGATTTCTAGTCCCACCAGGAGTACTTGCATCAAATTTGAAGCAAATCGGACAAGTCTAGCTACTGGACCAACGTGCCTGAAATTTGCATGGGATTTTTCGACAATTTACATAGAGAAAACCTACTAACTCGCATTTTTGTCGCTAGGTGGCACTGCATGTATAGTATTATCACTGTAAGTGAAAATAAGAAAGATTATTTAATTGTCTACAACTTTGTCGAAGACTGCTAGTGAATCCGGCTTTGCTAAAAGAAGTTATTAAACTTTTAACGATGTGATGTCTGAGTCAGTTTTACATGGGGCCTAGCAGTGCATGGTTGTGTATCAGTACTCGATTCCCACGAACTATGAATTTTTGTGAAATAATCGATAGGTTTAGCCCAATAGTATGTTCAGAAGAATTATAAGACATAAAACGAGTTATGTTTTGGTTGGAAAATTTTAGTTCCAAATATGACCGCATAGAGGGCGCCAACACTAACTTTTCATAGAAGAGAGATAGAATATCACGATGTTCGGAAGAATTATTGCAAAATGTCTGTTCTACAACTTTGTAGAAGACACCAAATTTCTATCTCTTTCCGTTGAAAAGTTAGTGTTAGCGCCCTCTATGTGGTAAAATGTGGAACTAAAATGATCCAACCAAAACGTGGCCCGTATTATTTACTACTATTCTTCTGAACATACCATAGAGCTATGATTATTTCACAAAAATGTTTAGTTCGCGCTAATCGAGTACTGGTACACAACCATGCACTGCTAGGCTCCATGCAAAACTGACTCAAACATCACTTCACTAAAAGTTTAATAACTTCTTTTAACAAAGCCGAATTCACTAGCAGTCTTCGGCAAAGTTATAGACAATTAAATTATCTTTCTTATATTTACTTACAGTGATAATACGAAACATACAATGCCACCTAGCGGCAAAAATGCGAGTTAGTGG